>NC_079197.1:32432756-32611756 GCF_029499605.1 Hyla sarda
CTGTCTGCTTCAATGGGTGGAGGGATTACTTGGTGGGAGAGAGATCAATCCCCACGCATTCTGTCACCTAAGAGTGACTTCTTCAGGGGTGTTATCAACACCCCTGAGGAAGTCACTCAGGTGACAGAACGCGTGGGGTTCAGGAGGACACCTGTTGGACTATTACTGCCTCTGGTTCTTGCATTTTCCAGTTCTCTACCCCTACATACAATTGTGGGACTACTGATTGTCAGATCGTATTATTGGTAACAATTTGGTAGTGGGAATAGGTTACTATCATAGTATTTATATAGGTATTGATTTACTGCGCATCGAGCCATTGATATGATTGTGTAGGCAGTGTAGAAGACGCTTACATACAGGTGTCCTGGGAGAGGTCCATGGGGCTTCTCCCTGTTGTGGGAGGACACTTTTGTGTCTTTTAAATGTTTTTAATGGGGATTAGACATGTTGAATATTATTTCTTATCAGATTGGGTGTGTGCTATTGGAGGGGCAAGCTGTGCATAAGTAGCTTGCCCCCTGACTGGTGAGCAGTTAAGTGGTTAAGAAATAATACAAGCAAGGTTTTTAGCCCCCTCCCCCGCCTGTAAAACTTGTCGGTAAATATAGTGGTATGTCCCATGGGTGGGGGGAAAGGAGTGCACCAATCAGGGGTTTAATAGTTTCAGAGGTTTTCAGGGGCCCTCCGCTGAGTATTTATAGCTGTGGTGTCTCCCTTCCCCCCTCAATCTGGTCAGGACCCGGAGTTTTGCCCTCCCTCCCTTTTTTTTGTATCTCTGTTTATTGTAAGACACAGCTTGGCGGTAAGAAGACGGTGAAAGCAGGGTCAACCCGGGGTAGACCTCCACACAGGACAGTATGGCAGCACCTCTCCGGTTGGTAAGAAGCCAATCGGTGTCTTTGTTACAGTTAAATTGTTATTTATATAAGTAATTTTATAAATAAAGCTGTGGCCGATCCCCACCCACGAAAAAGTTAAATTGTGGTTGTGTCAGTTATTATTTAATTATTTATTGTAGTAAGGGGGAGGGGAAATTATAGCCTGCTAGAAGGTAATTGGGTCTCAACAGTCATGGTTTACTTATTTCTTTTGTTTAGGAAAGCTATATTAACATACATGGAAATGGGGAACCGATATTGCAATTCTTTAGACGCATGTTCTTCTGTTGTGCAGCAATAAGTACTGTTTATCCTAAACATTTATATTGGTCAGCAAATACAAAATAGTAGATAATAATATAATGATGGACTGTAGTGATATGTATAGTTTCTTGGAAAATAGTAAGTGCTTTATGTATTTCTGTAACATTTTCTTCAAACAAGTGGAGCACCAATCGGATTACCAAAACAAACAGTCCATAGTTGTGATGTACAGTGTATAACATTGAAGCGTTTGACCATAGCAGTACAGTACAGTTATAAAAAGTATATGACCCCCTTCTAAATCAAAAAGGGCCTAAATAAAGATTGTAGATATCCAGCACCCATATCTCTCATGTGAAACCAGTAAAAAAAAAAAAATCACTGTAAAAATCAATATAAATCAGAAATAAATACAGGAAGGCCTCTGAATTAAGTCCCAAATTTTAACAAAATATTTAGGCATTTTAACGTTGAAAACAGACTACAAAATATCCTCGCTGACATTCCATGCACAGCAGGTGCTGACAGCACTAGGACCCATCGGATATGCACCGTCTCTATAAACAGCAATGCATTTCCGAGGGGTGTGAAGAGTGCAGCAGAATTCTTTTGGAAATTATCTGTTTGGAAATTCCACTATGTGAATGTAGCCTAAGGGATTTTTCCTGTTTTTAATTCTATTTAATTTATAAGCAATGCAAATGTGACAGTTTTTAATAGGAGGTTTTTACTATCAAACATACTTGAGGACTTGCGACCGCTCACTCTCAGTTCAGTCCCCAGCAGTTTCATTCCTTGCTTTCTGTAGGTGGACAAAGTGAAAAATAAATGTCTGTATACATGGTGAGCAACTATAAATTATTCTGACAAGCTTATAGTGTACCACCAGTGCTTTTTTGAAAAATGACTATCCTTTAGCACTGTGCATGGTAGTCATCTTTCCAAATGGCATTCATTTTAAAATCTGCACCTAAATGCCTAAACAGGGCGCCATTCTCCCAGTTCCCCACCATGTACAGCTATGCTATAGGCGACTAGTGTAATATGATTCTATGTCACTGGGTCTCACACTGAGACAGGTGTTGTGGAATCGGAGCTTGAAGCTCATTTTAAAACACAAGAGTCGCCATCCGGGCAGTATGGGCAGGGGCATCATAAACAAAGTTGTCATTGGCACACTTAAAAAATGTACAGTAGGTCTGTTATGGATTTTACTGTTTGTTTTGTAGAAAATCATTTTACTGTCCCATTGCAGTCAATTTATCTTATTAGGGTATATGGCCATCACAGAGTCGGCCTCCTGTATTAAGAACACCTTCTGTGCACCATATTGGAGATGAACTGCAAACAGACTCTCAGTCTGAGGGTTCAGTAAGCAGAGACCAGTATGGTACAGAAAACATAATGGAACTATAGTACAGGTAGAGAACATAATGGTACATGTAGTACAGGCAGAGAACATAATGGTACATGTAGCACAGTCAGAGAACATAATGGTACACAGGGCAGGCATAAAGGCGGGGCAAACCGGGTAATTGCCCAGGGCCCCATCCCCCAGGGGGCCCCCTGCGGGCTGCTCAGTGGCAGATACTGCCAACCTAATGTGGGGGAACTACAACCTAATGTGGGGAACTATACTGCCAGCCTAATGTGGGGGAACTACAACCTAATGTGGGGGAACTACAACTTAATGTGGGGGAACTATACTGCCAACCTTATGTGAGGGAAATTATACTGCCAACGTAATGTGGGCGGACCTATACTGCCAGCCTAATGTGGGGGAACTATACTGCCAGCCTAATGTGGGGGAACTACAACCTAATGGAGGAACATGACATGACATGCAGTTGAGAAAGGCAACTACAACCTAATGTGGGGGGACTACAACCTAATGTGGGGGAACTACAACCTAATGTGGGGGAACTATACTGCCAACCTAATGTGGAAGAACTATACTGCCAAACTAATGTGGGGGAACTATACTGCCAACCTAATGTGGAAGAACTATACTGCCAACCTTATGTGGGGGAACTATACTGCAAACCTAATGTGGAGGGAACTATACTGCCAACCTAATGTGGGGGAACTACAACCTAATGTGGGGGAACATGACATGATATGCAGTTGAGAAAGCAATTTTGCCAGAACGCGTGCTGCTGCGTCTTTTGTACGCTGTATATGCAGTGAAAACGACATAAAAGCATCAAAAAACAAACACAGAGTACCAGAATTTCTTTACCTATTAATGTGGGGGAACATACTGCCAACCTAATGTGGGGGAACTACAACCTAATGTGAGGGAACTATACTGCCTACCTAATGTGGGGGAACTACAACCTAATGTGGGGGGACTATACTGCCTGCCTAATGTGGGAGAACTACAGCCTAATGGGGGAACATGACATGACATGCAGTTGAGAAAGGCAATTTTGCCGGAACTGCAATCTAATGTGGGGGGACTACAACCTAATGTGGGGGAACTATACTGCCAACCTAATGTGGAAGAACTATACTGCCAAACTAATGTGGGGGAACTATACTGCCAACCTAATGTGGAAGAACTATACTGCCAACCTAATGTGGGGGAACTATACTGCAAACCTAATGTGGAGGGAACTATACTGCCAACCTAATGTGGGGGAACTACAACCTAATGTGGGGGAACTATACTGCCAACCTAATGTGGGGGAACATGACATGATATGCAGTTGAGAAAGCAATTTTGCCAGAACGCATGCTGCTGCGTCTTTTGTACACTGTATATGCAGTGAAAATGATATAAAAGCATCAAAAAAACAACCACAGAGTACCGGGATTTCTTTACCTATTAATGTGGGGGAATATACTGCCAACCTAATGTGGGGGAACTACAACCTAATGTGAGGGAACTATACTGCCTACCTAATTTGGGGGAACTACAACCTAATGTGGGGGAACTACAACCTAATGTGGGGGAACTATACTGCCAACCTAATGTGGGGGAACTATACTGCCAACCTAATGTGGGGGAACTACAACCTAATATGGGGGAATTATACTTCCTTATCTAATGTGGGGAAACTACAACCTAATGTGGGGTAACTATACTGCCTACCTAACGTGGGGGAACTACAGCCTAATGTGGGGAAACTATACTGCCAACCTAATGTGGGGACACTATAGTCCCAACCTAATGTGGGGGAACTATACTGCCAACCTGATGCAGGGGGAACTATGCTGCCAACCTAATGTGAGGGAACTATACTGCCTACCTAATGTGAGGGAACTATAACCTAATATGGGGGAACTATACTGCCTATCTAATGTTGGGAAACTACAACCTAATGTGGGGTAACTATACTGCCTACCTAACGTGGGGGACCTACAGCCTAATGTAGGGGAACTATACTGCAAACCTAATGTGGGGGAACTATACAAAAATATAAAATTGTACTATTCTGATCCCTATAACTCTTATTTTTCTGTTTCTGTTTACAATTGCTTTTTAGATATTTTTTTATGGTATTTGAAGTGACCAAAAATGTGCACATCTGGTTAGTGCACTATTACGACTTTTGGGGCCCCACTTTTGATTTTGCCCAGGGCCATGCTAAGCCTAAAACCGGCCCTGATGGTACATGTAGTACAGGCAGAAAACAAAATAGTACATGTAGTACAGGCAGAAAACATAATGGTACATGTAGTACAGGCAGAGAACATAATGGTACATGTAGTACAGGCAGAGAACATTATGGTACATGTAGTACAGGCAGAGAACATAAAGGAATATGTAGTACAGGCAGAGAACATTATGGTACGTGCAGCACACGCAGAGATCATGCACTGAACAAATAGAAAGCAGTATAGTACATACATTGTAGTACAGATAGAGAGCAGTACTATACATGTAGTACAGGTACAAATCAGTACAGTACATTTAGCTCAGATAGATAGCAGTACAGTACACATGATACAAGCAGACATCAGAACTGTAGATGTAGTACAATACAATATACTCTAGTACAACAAGCAAAGGTGCTGGGTAATCTTCTTTGGCACACAGTGTTGTTTGCAGAGGCGTTGCTATAGGGAGTGCACAAGTGACAGCCGCTCCATGGCCCAGTGCCCAAGAAGACACCTGGATTCTACATAATACATTGTAAGTGGGGCAGGCTTGTAGATTGTGCAGTAGGGCTCAGTAGCTTCAATTGATGCCTCTTATGAAGTAAGATGTCACATACATTCATAGCCCAAGAACTGCATTACATCCACTTGCCTGATGCTTTGAAAGATGTCAGTTCTACATCCTGTGAATAAAAGAAAAGAAAGGTTTATTTATAAAAAAAATTAATTTGTAACAATTTTTGTATCTGAATTGCTTCTGGTTTTACAAATTAACCTTGATTATCACATTGATATTGACTATTAGATACAGTGCATATTAATAATGATTATTTTAACCATGTGTAAGGGAATGGCATAAACAACAAAAACATCTGCAGTGCCAAAGCTTGCCTAACCCTGTCCAAGGGAATATATGTACCACACGATGAGGGTTTGTGAGTGATGACAAAACCAAGTTATTTCAGCATAGCGGTGTGCCAAAGTCCATGGTGGTCTGAAGGGACATAAGTAAAATAACTTCCAAATGATCAATGTTGAGGGAGTATACTGATAGGGCAACAACTTTAAGGACATCAGCCAGAATCGCTTTAAATGAAAAGAAGCAGAACATTTACATAGGTTGCAACCCAAAGCTCCGTATTACTAAGAGTTATTATTCAGTATATAGGGGAGGATGTGATATGATAGAGCAGGAGGTTGATGGGTAAATTAAAGAGGAGAGGGGATAGGGGGCAGCCCTGGTTGGTTCTTTTTAAAAGGTCAATTGGGGGTGTCAGAAAGGAAGAGGGAAATGAACACTATGTAAATTGGGAGTTCTTTTAGAAAGACTTGGCCAAAGTTCTGTCTAAGCAGTGTCCTCTCCAAAAATCGAACCTTGTCAAAAGCTTTCTCTGCATCCAAGCTTAGCAGCATGGACAGAAGTTGGTCAAGGTCTGTCATTCACAATGTAGCTGCCACCACTGCACATAAATTCTTTTCCAAGCGCCTATAAGTGATAAAGTGTATTTGTGATGGATGCACTATTGAAGGAAGAAAAATCTAAAGTCTGTCCGGGAGGTGCTTCAAATGTAGCACCTCCCGCACCCCTGTCCGGAAATAGTACATTTCATTATCAGTAATCCATAGAATTTAGCAACGTGGTGTCCAATTCATCATTCTCCAGTTTTTTCTTAGTGTTATATGTATACATTGTGATTTGTGGAGTGAATTAGAGCACGGATTTGCAAAACTGCATAAGGATTATCAAGTATTAAAATGGAAGTGAATATAGTGGACGAAACTGGAGGCAGTATAATAAGTGCAGGGAGAACGGACATGGGGAATGTCTTTTCTTTATGTGAAAGGAAAGATGAGATCCACATGGTCAGCACTAAAACTTTAGAGATTAAGATACATACCCTAGCCGATAAAGAAATGAAGCTTTTCTGGACCATCAACTCACTACAGGCTTACACTTATAACCACTGCACTCCAAGAGGGCTACGGCCATATAAAGCACCTTCACAATTTACAGATAATCCAGCTTTTGTGCAGAAAAGAAATGAGTAACAACTTAAACACTCTTAATTTACAACAATTAGTGTTAGAACAGAATCGTTTGGAATACAAAAAAATTACTACAGACCTATGTATAGCCCATCAGTAGTAAAAAAGCAGATTAACAGATATCAATTATCGACCTTCAATAGCAATTTGGAAAAAAAATTTTTATTGCGCAGGTAACGATCAAAGAAATAAAAAGAAAAACTGTTACGAGATAAAAAAGATTTTGAATTAAAACAAATATTTTCATGGAACAAAAATAAAAACCAACAAGGAGGGAGAGGCTACAGAATAATGCATTCACCGGTACAGCACAGTCTAAAAACAAAAGCTTAAGATTATTTTACTACAGAGTCTGAGTCTAGTCCTTATGATTCGGAATCAGGAAGAAATAACAGGTTTTCGGGGGACAAGTACCCACCCGGTCAGGAACAGGGACGCGACGGAAAGGAAGAAGAAAATTTCTTACTCAAAAGAAGTTATATAAAAGGAAAACTGTATCGTGGTGAGATGCCAACAAAACCCTAGTAATAAATCTGACAGATATTGCGGTTTCCAATGAAGGTGTGACAGTACTCAATAAAGGACTCAATTTTGGTCTTAGAGAAAATTTAGATTTTTCGGTGTTTGAGGAAGAATTGTTTAAGTCAGTTAGAAAAATGTATTAAGAGAAATATTTCACCGTTATGCATAGACAAAAAATAAAAAAAGAAAGAAAGAAATTGCACCATTGGAGGGGGAGACACAATGCATGGAGGGACCACTTGGTTTCTGGATGGCACGAGGCCTGGAGTTAGAAAATTATGCTTCAGTACGGGAGTTAATGGAGCTTTGGGATTAGGGGGAAGTGATTCCTCCTGAAAAAGAAGTTGGAGTAGAGGAAAGGGACTTTTACCGTGGTGGAAATCAATCCACCTTTAATCCTCCAACAATCCCAGGAAGTCCCATAGATGTTTTTTTTAACATGCTGTATGACATCACATTGATTTATCCAAAGGCAGGTTTTAATTTTACAAGGAAAGAACAGCAAGCATTGGATTGGCTGGGAAATAACAAGGACATTATGGTGTCCAAAGCCGATAAAGGCAGTTCTGTTGTAGTTTGGTGGAAATGGGACTATGACTATGAATTAAATAAACAGCTGGACAACACCAATGTATATGAAAAACTAACCGAGGACCCCACTAATAAGATCATGGGGAGGGTATGTAGTTTTTTAAGAAAATATGTGGAGCTTGGAATTATTAACGAAAAAAAAGCAGATAAATTAATTCTATAATACCCATCCAAACCACACATATATATTTTGACCAAAACACATAAAAAACAGCACACCCTTCCAGGACGCCCAATACTGGCTGCAATTGGATCCCCAACACAAGCACTATCAGGGTATATTGAATGGCTCATCTCCCCTCTACTGAAGCAGATCCCCATTTTTTTTGAGAGATTCGGGTGATCTTATATTAGCCCTACGTGAATTTCAATGGTCGTACAACTATAGCCTGGCCTCCATAGACATGGAGAGCTTGTACACCTGCATCCCTCATGATGCGGGTGTACAGGCTCTCGAAACATTTTTATCGTCCACAGACAAATCATCAAAATTCGTAAAATTTGTTACTGAAGCCTAGTTTACTACACTACACTAGTTTTAACCAATAACTACTTCCAAAGTGAAGGTAAATGGTTCAAACAATTATTGGGGACTGCGATGGGGTCTCCAATATCATGTTTTCGGGCTAACATTTTTTGGGGAATTTTTGAACAATACTACATATTTACACTTTTAAATCCATTCCTCGAGCATATAAAATTGATTTTACGACATGTGGACGATGTTCTAGTTATATGGTGGGGCACATCTGCCCAGTTTACAGAATTTGTCACATATCTAAATGACAAATGAAATTAATATGTTTTTTACATCGGTATTCGGGGTAATACGTTGGAATTTTTAGATGTAAAAATAGAGATATTAAATGGAGAGATAACCACATCAGGTTTTAGAAAAAACACGGCAAAAAATGCCATACTCCACTATAATTCCTCTCACCCAAAAAAAGTAAAAACCAGTGTTCCATACAGCCAACTAGTACGTTTAAAATGAATAAATGCTGATCCTGTTATCTTCTCCCAACAAGCGGACGAACTGGAGAAGCGCTTGGTTGCCAGGGGATATCCCTGAAAAGTCCTCACCCAGGCAAGAGAAAAGATTGAGAAAGTACCTAGAGAACAATTGTTAATTAACAAAAGGAAAAAATGAGATATGCAACAAGCTATTTTTTCTTTTGAAAACAGGCCATTGAATGAAAAAATTTGAAGATGTATTTATTCAAACTTGTTCATCTTACAGAGTGATCTGGACATTTTGGATATTACAAAAAAATAAACCAATCATTACATACAAATGAAATAAAACTATAAGGGATTATCTGAAAGGAAAAGAAAAAACAATCAAAAAACTATCTGGCTTGAAAATGAGAACATGGGGGGAAATTACGCATGTGGCTCATGCTCATACTGCGACGCTAATCTGAAAAAGAAGGAATTTAACCTGTGTGGATACACTATAAATGTGAAATAATTTATAACATGTAGGTCAAAAATGGTTGTCTACTGCATCATTTGTCCGTGTGGTCGATATTACATAGGAAAAACCATACGTCCCCTTTTCCATCGCATACGGGAACATATGAGATCTTTCATTACAGGAAAGGGTTCAGCAAGACTAATAGATCACATACAAAAGTTTGATAAGAATGATTACAAACAAAGGAACTTCACAACTTTGGAAAAAGTGGATACAGCAATGAAGGGGAAGAATAAACATCAAACACTACTATTGAAGGAATCCAAGGGGATTCTATGGGTAGATGCTTCCAGCCCTATAGGGCTTAATGATAAAAATGAGCTTGGAGCTCTGTCATAAGTTACTCTATCCCCATCAAATCCTATTCACATGAGCAGTACTCTACACTGTTAACCCCCTTTTTATGTTAGGCACATAAAGAGTTAACACTCACCTTGACAAGTTTTTTTTAATTCACTTATTCTTTTTGACAGAGGGGGTTAAATAAGTGGAGCAATATGATCACGTGTATACTGCCTGACGAAGCACCGTTTGGCATGATATGGTCCATGGCTGGCATCCGAGCTCCCCGCGTTCCATCTACCTCCTCCCTGCCGAAGATACATACCCCGTTGGTGTTGAGTAGCATATCTAGGATACGAACCGGGTGAGTGCTCCGTCCTTCATTTTCTTGGTGGTGATTGTATTTGGAGTTTTCTTTATATTCGTGAAGCACCTCCCACACTCCTGTCCGGAAATAGTATGTTCCATTATCAGTAATCCATAGAATTTAGCAGCGCGGTGTCCAGCGCCAATTCATCATTCTCCAGTTTTTTCTTAGTGTTATAAGAAATAAACTCTGTTCAATGGGTGAATATAAAAAGGAAGCTGGTAGAGTGCTGAGCTAGGAAGTCTCCAGGCTGCTAAACTGAGTTGTGGTAAAATGCAGTCATGTCCAGTTTCCTGCTTCTGGGAATCTGTAGAGCAGGTGAGGAAGGTGGGAGTGGTTCACATACAGATGGCGACAGTGTTCACGGCTCAATAAATGTGCCCAACTGATTGAGTGTTGGGTGACCATAAAGTCCAGATATAGTAATTTACATCAGTTGCTGATGAGAGAGAGCACTGGTTAAGGATTACCAGTAAAGCAGAACTGAGACCAATGGGCCTTTAATGCCTTTAAATTGCTAGATCGAGGATTAAGAGCAATTTCTTCATAATGCACTGAAGGAATGCAGCAAAGGAAAGTTATAAGAAAGAGACCACAGCATCATCCAGTGGCCATACTGGAGAACTGCATGTAAGGCCAATTCAGAAGCCAAAAGTATAGAATGCAATGAAAAGTACACTGGAGTTGGTTGATTTCAGTGAGTTCTCTGTGGGGAGAGGCAAGGTACGAGTGTCTCTCCAGTACCCTTGCAGATACTGTGGTCAACAGCGATGAATGTTGTGTTTCCCAGCTCAGAGCAGAGAGGCACAGGGGATGCATGTGCCTTTTGCACACTCAGAGGGCTGGCTGGCAAGCAGGATGTCCTGCGAAGGAGAGGCGAATAGTTGAGGCCTTGGGCACCAGGGGTGTAGTTGAGTGGCATTGGCAAATTTTGTGTTTGCAGCAAAGTGGACTGGAGGTGCGGTGAGTACTCCAGACTTGAAAAACCATCATGTCTATGCTGTGAGTTGGTTGTTGTCCTCACTGGTGGTGTGGGAGCTGGGCAGCCAAGATAAAAATGCCCAAGTGCTCCTCCAGAAAAGGACGGTCCAGGGGAACAGGTTCCAGAGGAAGAGTTATGAGAACAAGGAGCTCCAGCAATATGCAACTGCACCTCACCATTGCAAGACATGCCCTCCCAAAAACTAGATAATTTTAAAACTAAAGGAGTAGTGTTGTGAAAATTTTCTACATCCTATTGTGCCCAGGCTGAAAATATGTATACCGCTTCATGCAGCTCTATGGTAGAGCTGGAGATACACGAGTGCTGTACTTGTATCTTGTAACTGTGTATCTCCGGTTTTTCCATAGAGATGCCTGGAGGGTAAGTAGCATAAGTACGGTATGTATGAACACTGATTTTTGTTTTTCTTGCATTGTTATACTTCCCCGTGGCTAGATCTGTTTTTGCTAAGAAGCATTAACCCCTTGGCAACATTCAGCATAAATTACATACACCATAAAACACTGAAACTTACATTTACTTCTTGTTATTGGAGAAGCTCTATAAAATGAACTCATGAGCTGCATTTATTTCATAGACTGAGCCGGAGGCCTTCACTAGGAGCCTGCCATAAGGCGATTTGCTAATGGAAATTTTTAGAAACATAAAAAAGCCCCCACTTTTAAAGCATTCTAATTCTCCAATTTTTACCAATTTTAAAATTGAAAAAAATAATTATAGTAAGAATAAACATATATTATTTGGTATTGCCATGTGTGAAATTGTAATACTAATTACAATGTAACTATATTGATCCAGTACAGTAAACTGGAAAAAAAAAATAAAATAAAAAACTACAGAATTGTTGATTTTTGGTCATATCATACTGTATATCAGAAAAAAATGTAAATTACCAAAAAAAAAAAAAATGATCAAAAACTCCCAAAAGTACAGAAGAAAAAACTACAGAACACAGCACAAACAAATTAGCCTTCAAACAGTCTAGGAGATAGAAGATTCAAAACATTATGGGGGTCAGAATATAGCAATTTTAAAAACAGACTTATTTTGTAAAAAAAAAAAAAGTTTGACTTAAAGGAGAACTCCGGTATGGGTGGGAAAAAACAACTTATCCCCTATCCTAAGCATAGGGGATAAGTGTTAGATCGCGGGGGTCCGACAACTGGGGCCCCGCGATCTCCTGTACGGGGACCCGGGTCGCTCCTGCTCAATGCAGGAGCCGAGCGTTTTCGACCACAGCCGAAGCTGTGGCCGACACGCCCCCTCCTTTCACTTCTATGGCAGGGCCGGAGATTGCCGAAGGCAGCACTACAGCCCTGCCATAGAAGTGCATGGAGGGGGCGTGTCGGCCGCAGCTTAGGCTGTGGTCGAAAACGCTCGGCTCCTGCATTGAGCAGGAGCGACCCGGGTCCCCGTACAGGAGATCACGGGGGGCCCCAGCTGTCGGACCCCCCGCGATCTTACACTTATCCCCTATGCTTAGGATAGGGGATAAGTTGTTTTTTTCCCCACCCATACCGGAGTTCTCCTTTAAAAGTAATAAAATAATACAAAAGCTATGTAAATATGGGTATTGTAATCATGTTAACCCACAAAATTAGCAAAATAGCATTTATTGTTTTTTAGGTTATCCCCACAAATAATATTTTTGGGGGTTTGCTGAACAGATTATGGTAACATATTTTGCCGTCCATGATATGGTGTCCTTATATAGTCAAATTGGTCCAGCAAAAAACAAGCCCAAATATGGCTCTGTGGATGGAAAAATAAGAGAGTTATGTCTCTTAAAAAAGTAAGGGAATAAGTAAGAGGAGGAAAAAACAAAAACACAAAATTCAAGGACTGTGGTTTGGAATTTCAGCTATTAATCCAGTGTTCAGTTAAGTTGTAACATGCTATAAATAAGGCCACAAGGCCAAAACACTGTCAGCTAGCTAACATGCAAGTGTGTACATGGTTTTATTTGCTGTAGTGCAAAGTGAAGACTAAAATTTTAATCTGGACCTTTGGATACCTTATTTTGTGGTGGCCCGGTACGGGATGGTGTTTCCCCGTACTTCTCTCTCCATCTCCCCAGGGCCCCTTTATGTATTATCCCCTATGTATATAACTTGTGATATTAATAATGTACTGTTTCTTTAGCGTTTCAGCGTACTTTCAGCCGATGCGATTTGTCGCTGAAAAGTCGCTATTGATAAATTCAGCACCAATGCATTTTTCTGTCTAAAATAGACTAGAATGCATCATGTTCTAAAAATCCTCTAAAGCAAAAGTCGCAGAAAAGTCGCGCATATTTAAACTGCGACTTTCTGTGCGATAAATTTAGACAGGAAAAACCAGTCTAAATCCTTTGATAAATATCCCCCACTGTGTTTTGGCCACACTATTGATTTGTGCACCCAAGCAGAATCCGGCGGGAAAATTTTGTTGCAGCAACCTCCCATTTCTTTCAATGGCATTCTGCTGCACCGTGCACACAGCAGAATTTCAGTTATGAAAACTTCTGGAATGGAAATTTTTATTTTGGTTATTTTAGACTCCAAAAAAGAATAAATGTGTCAGTCAGCACTAGGCCCACTCAGAAATGCACCATCTCCATAGACGGCACAGAGTGTACGCCCTAAAGAATTCTGCCATGTTAATGGGCCCTTACTTTGTTGTATTGGGAGAGTTGAGACAAGGATTTGCTATTTGTTCTGCATTGGCAATTCTGGGCTAAATAGTCAAGCGGCAGAGATTTACATGGATAAATTAGAATATATCCTTCAAATTTTCCCATAAAACAATACATTTTAATCTACTCCGCTCATCCTGCACTATCACATGCCGCCTGCAGATTGGATGGCATTTTTAACCTGAGAGGTTCCCTTTAAAGGGGTACTCCGGCGCTAAGTCATCTTCTCCCCTATCCAAAGGATAGGGGATACGCTCCCTCCCATAGGCTTGCATTAATAATTAATTAATAATAGCATTATTTTCATCCTCTATGTCCCCACGTAGGTAATTCTAGAAAATAAGTAGGAAACAATAATCATTGTAATGGTAGAACATAAGACTGTGGCAATTCATTGAACAAGTTAGCTATATGCCACTTGTTTCCCTGAATAGGACAACCTGCCCTGGAGGATTACAGTACATGAGAATGAGATGACAAAGAACACACAAATATTCTTTTTGGTCAAAGTTCACAGTCTATTGTCTTTGATAGAGCGGCTCTTTACTTTAATGCCAACATTATCAATAAGAGGTCAGTGGTTCCACAGATGAAAACTAATAAAGCCTTGAGCTTTTAAAAGGATTTTTATTAATTTATAAACTGTTTAGAACATGTTTCTAAGGAGCAGTCATCCACAAAGACCCTCAACTGATAAGTCAGTACTTGAGCATGCAACATAAGCTACACTCTCCCGCTGTACAAGAGAATGGACTGGAGAGGACATTTTATACTCCAGATAACAACACATTTAAAGGGGTACTCCGGTGGAAAACTTTTTATTTTTTAGTTTTTTTTTTTAAATCAACTGGTGCCAGAAAGTGAAACAGATTTGTAAATTTGAATACACAAAGAGCACGCATGTGCACTCACCGCTAGGCAGAGACAGTCGGGTCTGAAAGTCTGGTAATGGGGTGCTGGATCATGGCATGGTGTATGGCGGTCAGAGGCTACAACGGCAGCTTTGAACGTAAGTGCGTGCTTCTTCCGGCCTCAAGAAAGAGGCCAGAAGAAGCACGCACTTCTGTGCGAAACTGCTGGCATAGCCTCCGAGAGCCATACACAAGCGTCCATGCCATGATCCAGCACCCCGTTACTGGATTTCCAGACCCGACTGTCTTTGTCTAGCAGTGAGCGCACATGCGTGCTCTCTGTGTAATTCTATATTTGATGCTTTATGCCTGTGTATGTGCACCCCGCAGGAGACATAGATACAGGTCGCCGAAGATCGTTGTTGCAGGTCGTAGAATGTGATATTGCTTCATGAGTGCTCTTCCCGTTTTCTTGCTACATTTTGTTAGATTTTTAAATTACTTCCATTAAAAAATCTTAATCCTTCCAGTACTTATTAGCTGCTGAATACTACAGAGGAAATCCTTTCTTTTTGGAACACAGAGCTCCCTGCTGACATCACGAGCACATTGCTCTCTGCTGACAACTCTGTCCATTTTATGAACTGTCCAGAGTAGGAGAAAATCCCCATAGCAAACATATGCTGCTCTGGTCAGTTCCTAAAATGGACAGAGATGTCCGCAGAGAGCACTGTGCTCGTGATTAAGCAGAGAGCACTGTGTTCCAAAAAGAAAACACATTTCCTCTGTAGTATTCAGCAGCTAAGTAGTACTGGAAGTATTAAGATTTTTTAATAAAAGTAATTTACAAATCTGTTTAACCTTCTGGTGCCAGTTGATTAAAAAAAAAAAAAAAAAAAAAAAAAGTTTCCACCGGAGTATCCCTTTAATGGTCTTTTGTTTTCCAAAGTGGATATCTTACTAGGTTTGAACATAAAAAAAATATAGGGAAAC
The DNA here is from genome assembly GCF_029499605.1 of Hyla sarda. Taxonomy (NCBI): domain Eukaryota; kingdom Metazoa; phylum Chordata; class Amphibia; order Anura; family Hylidae; genus Hyla; species Hyla sarda. Next base: position 32,448,311 of record NC_079197.1, read on the forward strand.
TATAGGAAATAAAACTGATAGTTTTTTTAAAGCTTCCACTGTATGAAGCGCATTCAGGAGCCGAGCGAGCTTCATACCCGGAGTGTCCCGGGTAAATGTTTGGCATTTACTCTTTCAAAATTGATTGTGGCCTCTAAAACAGGCAAAATGCAGTTGCCGGACCTTCAGGGAAGTTGATCAGGACCTCACAGCGAAATCCCTATCAGTTGGGACAATGTGCGGATGTCCCTTACCATGCTCCATGCCATTGGATCGGCTCTCCAGGAACACAGGCAGCCTCTGCTGCCTGTTCAAGCAAAGTGTGATAACACTGATCAATACTATGCAATGTTTGCAATTGAAAATTGCTGATAATAGTCTACTATGGGAACTAAAAAATAATGGGGGGAAAAATGTAGTAACAAAATGTAAATAAGCCCTTCCGCTAATGAAAATTTAAATCACCAACTTTTCTCCTTTTTCAAATAAAAAATGGAAACAAAAATTTGTATACATGGTATCACCAATGGAGGCAGAGCAAGCACTTCAAACTTCTCTGCCTCCGTCCCCTCTGCCAGATTCCCTTCCACCTCATGAATATACATAAACTCTTCACTCTCATGTCCTCATGATGTGACTGTCTATTTCCACATGAGCGCCATGCGCCACTGCCTTGCTACACCTGGAAGTCACATCCCCTCACCCTCTTGAGCCTGATTCATGTCCCCATCTTCATATTCACACCCCTCAGCTTGATTCATGCATCCTCAACCTCATATTCATACTCCTTTCAGCTACATTCATGTACCCTCAGCCTCATAGTCACAGCCCACTCAGCTTGACTAATGTCCCCTCATCCTCCTATTCACATCCCTCAGCTTGATTCATGTTCCCTCAGCCTCATAGTCACAGCCCACTCAGTCTGACTAATGTCTCCTCAGCCTCATAGACATTCTCCTCAGCCTGGTTCAAGTTCCCTCAGCCTCATATTTACATCCCCAGACCTTGATTCATGCCCCCTGAGCCTCAAATTCGCACCCCTCTCAACTTTCATCAAGTCCCCCCAGCCTCATAGTCACATCTCCTCAATCTTATATTTACCTCCCCTAAGCCTGATAAGCCCCCTTCTGCCTCATTACCATCTTTACCACAGCATTACTCCGGGAGATATATTTAAAGGTGCATTCACACCACGATTATGTAATACAGCTGCCGGACCCTTGCCATGTAAGTGTATGCTTAGGTATACCCATAGACGTCCATTATGTAAAAGTAAAAAAAAAGTATTTTAAATTGGACACTGTTTTTTTTTTAAACAGAACATTAAAACCGCATTGGAATCAGGACACCTGAGACTACAACTCAATATAAGAAACTTGATTTTTTATACTGACCACAGGTCCTCTATGAGAGATACTGCAGGGGAGGCAGTATAAGTCAGTTGCTAGGGCATCCATACATTGCAGCAGCATTTGGCACACAATGAATACTAAGGCAATGGATAGCGATTAGAAAAATGATGGTTAAAAATAATATATGTGAAACATAGTGAGATGCAATAAAAATACCTTTTTGTCTTCAATCACTAAATCTCGAAATGCAATGTAGACCTGTCATGTGACAAGCAATTCTAATTCAAAGACAACTCTCTAATGAGTCCAAATATTCTGAGAAGCTTAATGGAAGTCAGGCATACAATATAAAAGAAGAATGGAATAGAAAATAAAGAAATCTGCTCTGTGTTTAAAACAATCGGGGAAAGTCATGGGTTTTAAGTGCAACTAACTTTATAATAGACGGCGCAGGAAGCTTTCTTGTATTTACAGAATTCTTTTGATATGTATGCATGAATAGTCTACATATGTTTATGTCTCTTGGTAAATTGAACATTGTACAATAATTGACTATTTCAATCTCATCAAGTTGTATATATTCCATGAGTATAAAACTATGAAGGAGAAACTAGCATATATCTTAAGGCAGAGATATTGCATTGTCTTTATTTATTCTAATGCCTGCCACGCCGCTTGTTCATTTTCACGACTACTAATTTATTTTTCAGTACAGTTAATGAACACAGAAAATAAATAAATAAAATGAATAATGTTTCTTCCAGCCAGTTACTAATTCATTTTTTCTTCATCTTCACAAAAAAAGTGTGTCCTTGGCATTTAAAAAGGCAGAGTTTTATATTTTGGAGACAACAAACACTTTTAAACATTGGTCTTTTTTTGTAAGCTTTTAAGTCACTTTCGTATGTTCAGTGTGAGTAACTGAGCAGTAGGTGGCAGGAATGGATCTGAGGAGATTAATTTTATCATGAATCCGAGCCCTGGCTAAAATCCCTCTAATCGCTTTGTATCTAGAAATGTTCTTTCTGTGTCCTAATCCTCATCAATTCACTGGAAATTGCTTTTCAAAATAAATTACATGTGTACCGAGTTAGAAAGGACAACACAACCTAACAACATGTAAAGTATCATCATATAGAGTATCATAGTGCATTTTTACTAATGTAATTACTTATCTTAGCATTACTTAAAGGTATGAACAATGGGTAAAATACAATGTCTAAATTTTTTTTTTTAAATTAACAACTTTGAAAGGAGTTTCAATTAAAAATATCCTACAGTTTCTGTATACATTTCCTAAGCAGGTCTATTGGTCTATAGCAGTGATGGCGAACCTATGGCACACCAAGCCCCCTCTGTGGGCACGAGGCCATAGTTCACCAGGCTGGGCAAACCGGGACATCCCTGTGTCCCGAAAGATCTTTTCGGGACACAAGAATGTCCCGGTTAGCTTTCTGCAGCCCGCATTAACTTTAAAAACGCAGGGGCCACAAGGAGGTAGCGCACGTAGGGACGTCCCATGCATGCGCCCATAGGAACGGAGGAGCGGAGCATTGGAGCATCGAGGAGGGCGACACGCGCTGGCCGGCATGGTAAGTTACCAGCTACGCTTCAACTTCGATGCTCCGACCACCGCTCCTCAGGTCCCGGGACCTACTGCTACAGTAGATCATGACCCATGACCAGAGAAGCAGTTGATGGAGCACTGTGAGGCAGTACACAGACATACAGCCTCTACCCATACCCTGTATATGAATGAATGCTTTATGTCTGTGGGGGAACTATACTGCACCTAATATGGGGGGACTACAACCTAATGTAGGGGAACATACTGCCAACCTAATGTGGGGGAACTACAACCTATTGTGGGGGAACTGCAACCTAATGTGGGGGAACTGCAACCTAATGTGGCGGAACTACAACCTAATGTGGGGGGAACTATGCTGACAACCTAATGTGGGGGAACTACAACCTAATGTGGGAGAACTACAACCTAATGTTGGGGAACTACAACCCAATGTGGGGAACATATTGCCAACCTGATGTGGGGGAATTACAACCTAATGTGGGGGAACTATACTGCCTACCTAATGTGGGGGAACTGCAAACTAATGTGGGGGATCTATACTGCCAACCTAATGTGGGGGATCTATACTGCCAACCTAATGTGGGGGAACTATACTGTCTACCAAATGTGGGGGAACATACTGACTACCTAATGTGGGGAAACATACTGCCAACCTATTGTGGGGGAACTACAGCCTAATGCGGGGGAACTGCAACCTTATGTGGGGAACTGCAACCTAATGTGGGGGAACATACTGCCTACCTAAGTTGTTTTTTCTAAACTTAAACCTCAGTATTCTGATTTAACAGCTGTGCTGGCACTTTTAGGGGAAAAAAGTTGGCGTGCATTACGGTTTGGGCACTCGGGCTCAAAAAGATTCGCCATCACTGGTCTATAGTGTTAAATGTTACAAACACTATATATGTGTAGTCTAATCCCACATGTGTTTGGCCAGCTCCCCAACTTCTAAAGCTTTATGTACTATGCACTCTCACTTTATTTATGCATGTATATATATTAGCTATATGTCCACCATCAGGACATCTCCGGCTCCCTGCACACTAGCAGGCACGCGTCGTTAGCCTGAAGCATTGCAGCTAACCGTGAGTAAGGGTGCATTCACACCACGTTTTTGCAATACAGTTCCCGTATCAGGTTTTAGATGAAAACGGATCCCTCAACCTGACTAAACTGTATCAAAACGTGTGTACATATTTCAACCCGTATACAGTTAAAAACCGTATACGGTATGTAATATTATGTCCATATGTATCCGTTTTTTAAAGAAAAAAACTTATAAATTTTTCACTTTCCACTCCATTTTGAATAAAGTTTCACTTGTTTGATTGAAATTCCAAGAAAAAAAACCTGTGCAAAGTCAAAAAACATATGGTGAAAACTGGAGGGAACCGTACGTACATACGGTTCTGTACGGTTCCCATTGACTACCATGTTAAAAAAAAACATATATGGTTTAATACAGTTTTTCACCCGGACCAAAAACCCTGGTAGACTATGGTTTTGGGTACGGGGAAAAAAACTGACAAAACCGTACAGGATGCACAACGGACACAACCTGATTCATCTTTTGGCATACGGTTTTCAATGGAGAGTCAATGCATACGGTTTGCAATACGGTTCCATACGGTTTTCATATTGAAAACGTATATGGGAACTGTATTGCAAAAACGTGGTGTGAATGCACCCTTAACCATTAGAGCTTAGCTCTGCATTCTCTCTCTATACAGGTCCAGGTTCTGAACCATGTCCTTCTTTCCTTTACAGGTGGACTATGAATATGTTGCTGAACTTTGGACAACCATGTATATGTGACCATTAGGGACAGTGCAGTTTTTCTTTTCCCTTCTAGGTGGACTCCCTATTGCATTTTCAGGTCAGCCTTTTTCTTGCAGGTCCCAGTCACATTTATTTATTATACATGAATATCATATAAGTCGGTCTTGATATTGTTCATTATACTTACCCCCTCATGAAACCAACATAGACCTGTTGGCAGAAACACGTTGGTGGTGTAATTAACTATTTTTCAACCAGAGTGGCTTAGTATATATCGGGCCCCTGGTGTAAGGCTCCTCTGGGCTGGCTGGGCCCTGCAAAACCCAGAGTGTGCTCAGTTATTGATAAATCTTTGGACCCAGATTGTGGCGTGATACACTTGGATACTGTGTTGTTTTTCAAAAAAAAAATCTTTTTTATCATTGCTATCTAATAAAAGTTAGGTTTTAGCGCACATCCATAGCACTTACATTTCCTAAGTGTTTTCTGTATATTATTTATGCTGGATGTAAATGGAAATGGAAGTGGTCCCAAAATGGAGTTGCTCCAGCAGTTTCCAGGAGGGGCAAAAATATGGATGATGTGAGTGGCGCCTTGAGGATGTAATTCAGTCAGACAAGTATCCTAGGTGGTTAGGGTTACTTGTTTATTCCATAAAAAAGGATGATCCATACATTTGCAGAAAAATGTGGAACATTATAAAAAATGAAAATAAAAGAATAAAAAGACAAGGCAAGTGGAATAGCAACGCATTTCGCAAGGTGACCCCCGCTTCATCATGAGACCATATAGTGCCTGAATGACACAGCGTGGAGGTGGCGGCAGCATGAGGAGACCATAAAGTGGCTGAATGACAAAGCCTGGAGTTTGCGGCAGCATGTGGAGAACATATAGTGGCTGAATGACACAACCTGCTGGTGGCATCAGCACAAGGAGAACATATGGGGGCAGAATGAGACAGCCTGGATGTGAGGTTGGTGGCAATACCAGTACCTGGTGACGAAGGTGGGTGAAAAAAGGAGAACTTGGCATCAGATGTGTGGCATCAGGCAGGTGGCAGGATCAGAATAGTAGCTGAGGCAGGTAGGCAGAAGAAAACTGTCTCTTTTGTAAAAGTGTTGGTGTGCACAAGTAAGTATTGAGGATATGCATTACGTAAAACTTAACTTAAAATGCTTAGGATAAAATATCTAGACCCAATTATTTTTTTTTAAATCAAACAAAAGGAAAGCTGTGCAAACAACACCATGTGCCACCTACACCACCAAGTATTGATGTGATGCAAAGAGCTCTAAAAAGTGGTAGGGAACAATGTAACCAGTGGGGGAAAAACTTCCCCTGTAAGGCCATACTCACACATTATTAATTGCCTTCTTGGCAAGTGTTACTCACGCTAAAAAGGGGTTCTCCCACAGGAACCTCTCCCTATTTCCACCTACAAACACTGCCATTTCCCAGTGTTTTTAGGTGGAAATAGGGATTGGTTCCTGTGTGTGGCCACCCTTTTTAAGACGAGTTACACTTTCCTCAAAAAGGTGGAAGGGAACAACATATTGTCCCGTGTAGCAGGTGAGGGTAAAAACTTCCCATATAAGGCCCTACTCTCGCCGGGTATTCCGGTGGAAAACTTTTATTTTTTTTTTAAATCAACTGGTGCCAGAAAGTTAAACAAATTTGTAAATTACTTCTATAAAAAAACTTAATCCTTCCAGTACTTATTAGCTGCTGAATACTTCCGAGGAAATTATTTTCTTTTTGGAACACAGAGCTCTCTTCTGACATCACGAGCACAGTGCTCTCTGCTGACATCTCTGTCCATTTTAAGAACTTTCCAGAGTAGGAGAAGATCCCCATAGTAAACAGATGCTGCTCTGGACAGTTCCTAAAATGGACAGAGATGTCAGCAGAGAGCACTGTGCTCGTGATGTCAGCAGAGAGCACTGTGTTCCAAAAAGAATTTCCTCTGTAGTATTCAGCAGCTGCCAGCTAATAACTGGAAGGACTAAGATTTTTTAATAGAAGTAATATACAAATCTGTTTAACATTCTGGCACCAATTGATTTAAAAGAAAAAGTTTTCCACCGGAGTACCCCTTTAATTCCTTTCTTGGCGAGTGTTACACACCCTAAAAAGGGCGGCCCCACACAGGAAACTCTCTCTATTTCCACCTAAAAACCTTGGGAAATGGCAGTGTTTGTAGGGGGAAATAGGGAGAGGTTCCTGTGTGGGGCTATCCTTTTTAGAGTGAGCAACACTTGCCAAGGGGATCTCCCTACCTGTCCTTTTTTTTAAAATAGATTTCAGACTCATGCTGGAGTCCTAAATCTCCGACTGCAGCCGGGACACAGACAAGCTCAACACTGTTCCCTGACAGTGAGCAGTGGTGAGTTTGTTTGTGTTCCAGCTGCAGTCTGAGATTTAGGACTCCTGCATGAGTCTGAAATCTATAAAAAAAGGACTGATAGGGAGACCCCTAGTGGTCATTTTTTCAAAGTGGAAAATTAAATAGAAAGAAGCATATTTTTTAATAACACACTATTGGAGTTATTCTGCATACATTAATCTATAATATATCAAAAGTTTTTTTTGATGAAAGGTACCCTTTAAGGACGGACCCATTTTTTTTACCTTAATGACCAAGCTCTTTTAAAAAAAAAAATTTATTTGACATGTGTCTCTTTAAATGGTAATAACTTTAGAACGCTTTTTCTGAGCGGAGCGATTCTGATATTGTTTTTCCGTGACATGTAAGTGGTGCATTTTTGTTGAGAAAAACTCCAAAATATTTTGAAAAACTGTAAAATGTCTGGAGTTTTATTCTTTTTTATGGTGTACACTGTGTGATAAAAGTGATGTTTTATTTATTCAGTACGATTTTATTTTTCGTCTGACGCCATTGAGTAAGGGCTTATTTTTTACTGGATAAGCTGTACTTTTCATTGGTATAATTTTTGCGATATGTGCTACCTTTTGGTCTTTTTAATTCCACTATTTGTACCAAAATCTGTGAATTTTGCTCCTTTTTTTTTACGGTACGGGGAAATTTACATGATAGTCTTATAGTACATGTCATTATGGATGTGGCAATACCTATTTTGCATATGATTTGTGTTTTTGATCTTTTTTGGTGATAATACAGAGCTTTTATTGGGAAAGGGGCATTTTTTATCTTTTATCATGTACTCTGGTCTCATCATATAATCAAACAGATAAGGGGCCAGGAAGAGAGAAGACCCCCTGGTGGGATCAGAGGGGAGGGGGGAATGGAGTCTCCCTCCCAAGAAAGCAGGTATGATATTTAAAACAATGATAGACTCAGGGTGTTCAATGCTGTGCAACAAGCTGACAAGACCCTCCTAAGAACAGCTGGAACTCATTCTCATGGACTGCTATATCATCATTCTGTAAGAACTTCATCTTTTGTTTTCTGAACTTGTCTTGCTAAACTCTTTTATATATTTTTGTAACTGTATGTCATTTGTTTATTTTTATGCATAGCACTGTGATACCTTTTATCAGATTAAATGTTTAATTAATCAGCTCTGGTCTTTGATCTCTAAATATATGAGCTCACCTTTCTGAAGGCAGCTCTGGTGGAAACACATTTATCTAAGGGTTAATTTGGTGACTTGCTGGGACTAGTAGTGGATACCCAGAGGTCTGGTGGCTTTAACCCTTGCACCATCACACTCTCTCTAGCGTCTTGGCTGGACCGATAGGGTGTGATCGTGACAGGAAGTTTTTATCCCCACTTGTTACAATGGATTATACGTTGTTCCCTTCCACCTTTTAGAGGTCTTTGCATCACATCAATACTTGGTGGTGTAGGTGGCACATGGTGTTTTTTGCACACCTTTCCTTTTTGTTTGATTTGAAAAAAATTTGGGTACATATATTTTATCCTAAGCATATTATTATTATTTAGCTAACACATATCCGTCAAGTCGCTGAGAACAAGGATGTGCAGTACGGTGGTGCTGGCTGTCCTTTTGTTGTCTTTGAGATTATATATTGACTAATAATGTTGCTTCCTCAAAGGGCCTGAGTAAATGGCAGGTGTCACTTATGAGCTGCCACTGGTTGACATTGAAGTTACACAGGGGAGTCACACGATCCTCTTGGATCATCAAGAAATCGATGATGGCTTTTCTCGGTTTGTATAGTTGGTCCAACATATGGAGGGTGGAATTCCAATGTGTGGAAATGTTGCAAATCAGATGCCATTCTGACGCTGCAGCTCAAGGAGGGGTTGCTTTGCGGTGTACGAGTGGCTGAAGTGCATGCAAAGTTTCCTTACCATTGTTAGGATGTCTTGCAGATGGGGGGGGAACACTTCAGGAACCACTTGACAACCAGTTTGAACATGTGTGCCATGCAGGGCACATATCTCAGGCTTCCATGTCACAGTGCAGACAAGATGTTCTTCCCGTTGTCAGTCACCATGGTTCCCATTTCCAGTTTTCGTGAAGTAAGCCATGATTCGATTTCTTGATGAATGACTTTTAGCAGTTCCTTCCCTGTGTGACTCTGTTCGCCAAGGCAAACCATGTGGCACACAGGGCATGCATGAGGGGCACTGAGACTTGTCCATGCAGTGGAGGCTGAGGACATAGTGGAGGATGAGGATGCGGAGTCGCACAGTGTTTCAGGACCAACGGCATGAGCATGAAGGCGGAAGCGGCGTGACCTGTCCAAGTTGCTGTTGTGGCTGTGGAGGAACCACAATCACCCAGTGGGTCATAAAGGACATGTATTGTCCCTGACCATAGTTACAGCACCACATGTCGGTGCTGCCGTGCACTTTGCTACACACCTACAGGCTCAAGGACTGGCCCACCTTCTGTTCCACAAAATTGTGCAGGGCTGGTGTTGCCTTCTTTGCACAGAAAGGACGGCTTGGGACTCTCCACCTTGATTCGGCACAAGCCATCAGTTCTCTGAAAGGTGCAGAGTCCACCACTTGAAAAGGGAGGGACTGCAGCACCAGCAACTTGGGCAGGAGCACATTCAGCTTCTGCGCCTTTGGATGAGTGGGCGCATACTGTTGTCTCTTAGACATGGCTTTGCCAATGGATTGCTGGCGGAATAACTGACTTGAAGTAGGAGGAGCAGGAGCATCTGGAGCGACAGAAGATGGGTGTGACACACAGCTTCCTGCAGCTGAGGTGGTGGAGCCTTGGCTGGCTGAAACAGGGAGCGATGTACCACTGGGTGATGCAGCAGGCTGAACTGCCACATCAGAGCCACGGTTCTCCGAGGCTGCTTTATGGTGATGCTGCATATGTTGACACAGGGCAGTGGTGCCAACAATGGGACCCTGGCCACGCTTCACCTTCTGCTGACACATCTTGCATGTGGCCAAGTTAACATCCTCTGATGCTTGATGAAAAACTGCCACACCGCCGAGTAGCTGATTTTCCCACCAACAGTCCGCACTGATTGACTGCTACTGCTGCTGACTCCAGGAACCCCTTTTCCACTACCTCCCAGGAAAGTAGGCTGCCGCGAAGCAGGTGGGGGTGTTTGGCTCCAAACTTTCCAGATCTACCACCTTACGGGCTCAGCTGCTGCCTCACGGGCAACCTGCAACCCTCTTCTCCAGATGATGATGAAGCCCCTTCTGCACCCAGCTCCCAAGTGCGATCGGCTTCATCGTCACTGATGTCCTCCTCAGGTTCCTCAAAAGTGTCTGCTTCAGGAGCCTGAAAGCTCGCAACACCATCTCCCATGCCACTCCCTTCACCACTACTTGCCCACCTAGTGGAGGAAGCGACGGATGTCGCCTCCACTTCTTGGCTGGGCAGTAGCTGCTGACAGTCCTCTAGTAGATCACCCTCACTAAATAGTGGAGCTGAACCCACAGCATAAGATACTTTGTGGGGGAGGGAACAGCATAGGATAGAGACAATGGGAGGACATGGACTGCTTCTGGGCCATGCCAACTGAGGAACCCACTGACTGTTGACTGGGGGTGTCAGATGTCAATTGTGATGAAGTGGATGACCGTGTTAACCAATCGATGATGGCAGATGGGTTGCTGGTCGAGACACGACTGCTAGCTGATACCGGGAGATCAGACCTCTCGCTGCGACTCCTGCTGCCACTCGCCCCTAGTCTGCTGCGACCTCTGCCTGATGAATTTAGGCCTCTACCACTCCTCTTAAAACAGTATTTGTCTACAACACCAACAGGTGTGTACTTTTGGCTGGCCTTTCACAGTATCTAGGCCTTAAGACTTTAACAGGAACAAAATGGTACACCATTTAGATGTATGCACAGGTTACACTTACTAGAGGACAATATGCTTTTAGTTCTCTGCTCACCATAACTGGCTGCCTACTATTAGCTATTCAGTTGTTGTACACACCAGTGCTGCAGTGCTCTCTCTTTCTCTCTCTCTCTCTCTCTCTCTCTCTCTCTCTCAATCTCACTCCCTTCCCTATCAGTGATTATAGGCTGGTTTTCGGCTTGAGGTGAATCGCTGCTGTAAAAATGCTTTTCTGTGCAACACACTGCTCTCTGTCCCTCTCTCTCCCTCTGCAATAAAAGGCTGAAGTGACTGGCCGCAAGATGGCTGCTGATTATAAGGGCTGTGACATCACAGGGGTGGCTGGCTGCTGATAGGCTGCATGCTGCATGTGATTAAGGGTCATCCCACCTTCCCGCCTTCCCAGGATTTTTTGCCCCATGTCCTCACATGTGGATCTGCCATTTTAGAAGCCCTGGAGCCTGGACAACACTAAATGGAGTTTAATAAAGCGACTTGCGCAATTGAATCGCGGCAATATTCGCATTCATTGCAAATTTAATTTTTGCAGAAATTTGCAATGAATTCTGATTTGTCAGATTTGATTGGCCCATCCCTACGGGTAACCTTACACACAAGCAGAGTGTCTTGACCATGAACCCCCCCCCCCCCAGCAACCAGGCATAATCTGTATGTGTTCAGTATGTGTGCATTTTTCTTGCAGCGACACCACTTGAACCATACAGCATTTCATGATTCCTATTAAATCAATGGTTTATGGATGTAATGCAGGAAAGGACAGGAGATATTGAGCAAGAGAAGATCTATGGTATTGCTTTTCACTTGAATCTGGATGAGGATCTAGAACATGACTCGCCCCCACCCTTCAATTAACACTGAATTCCCTATTAGGTCATATAAAGGGGTTTTGCTAAATGGGACAGCCTTTTCAGTACCGCAGTCTGCTACCATAAGCTAAGCGTATAGTTACCCGATACAATTTGAGAACTGTTTCTGCTGTCAAATAATAGCTAATAAAAGAAAAAAGGAACAGCCCTGGCGATAGATACTCACTGCGTTGTCACTTGACAAGATGGAATATATGCTAACAGGGTTCTTGGAGACCACATGTCCTGAAAAACATTAAAATGGAAATTAGTCTTTTTTTTTTTTTTTTTGACTATATGAATGAGCAATGTGCAAAATTTGGGAAAGATTCAGGTAGATCATGATTAGAGATGAGCGAACTTTTCAAAAATTCGATTTGGCCGATTCGCCGAATTTTCCCGAAAAGTTAGTTTCGATCCGAATTTGTTTGCGGCGAATCGATATTAAAAAAGGCTATTTCTAGCCTACATACAGCCTCTATAGGGGTATAGAACACTTTGCTATGTCCTAAAACGCATATTGAGTGTGCTGGGGTAGTGAAATAATACTGTTATTCAGAATAGCATGCAGATTACCGGCATCACTCTTAGAATCACTGCCGCACAGCAGCACAATGACAGAGCCTGGTGGTGGCATCAGTGTCAGGAGACCATATAGTGACTGAATGACATAGCGTGGAGGTGTTGGCAGCATGAGGACACCATATAGTGGCTGAATGGCACAGCGTGGACATGTTGGCAGCAAGAGGAGACCACGCTGTGCTGAATGGCTTAGCGTGGAGTTGGTTGATGCACTAGTACACTACACACCAGGGCTTCCCAATCCCCCCACAAAAAAAAAACACAATATATGAAATTTTTGACAAAGATTTCTCATAGGTAGCACCCGCTATCCAAAAATTTGAAATTTCCAGACCCAGGCCCAACCTCTGCGGCATCAGGAACCCATATATTGCCTGAAGGACACAGCCTGGAGTTGGCTGATGCACCAGTACACACCCGGGCTTCACAATCCCCTCCAAAAAACAACAATATTTTAGAATTTTTTTAAAGAAATACCTTTGTGTAAGAACAAGCGCATATCCAACAGTTAACAAGACTCTATCATGCAGGACGGTGGACCACCCAAAGACATTCTTCTCAAAAATAATAAACCACACAATGTTTGAAATTTTTTTACAAAAACTAATTCAATATGTGTCTCCAAAAGATCAGATCACCAAAGGACTTTTTTCACCCAAAATCATGAAGCAGATCCCTGTCAGTATTTTTATTTTTTTAATTTTCATAAAAGAATCACACGCAACAAGAGTTCCGTTGTGTAACAATTAGCATTCTGGAAAATTCTATTTTAATACCAATAAAATTATCAGTAAATAAATAAAAAAATACACTACCCAAGAGTGTTTAATTACCCCATACATTACACCAGGAGCAGTCAGGAGTAGACCTCAGCAGTACCCAAGAGGCTTTAATAACCCCCTACCTTTGCACGATCAATTGCGAGATCGAGCAATACCAGGTGTGTTATGCCCTCAGATTTCCGGGGCCACAGCCACGCTCCACTGAACGGATTAGCGTGTCTCTATCTTTCAAGGAAAGGTGCGTGTTGCACGCTGAAACCAGTTCATGATAGGGATCTGGGATTGCAATTATTTAACCTTAAAACGAGGAATTACCAGTAAGTGAGGGTCATAAACTGGCGTTGATTAAGTCCCTGCCCTTTGTACACACCGCCCGTTGCTATAAGTGATTGGATTAGTTAGTGAGTTGGTTAGTGAGGTCCTCGGATCGGCCCAGGCGGCGTAGGAGAAGGCCCTGGCAGAGCGCCGAGAATTTAACAGTCATTGTTGAAATTTGCATTAAGCATGTATTTAGCTACTGCTAAACATCCAAAAATGTAAGGCTTAAGGCCAGAGGCACCAGGGAGGCAAGTAGTTCCTCAAAGACACAGAATGAGTCTGGATCATGCATTTGCAGTACCCAAAAGGTTTTCATAACCCTTTACAAGGCCAGAAGCATCAGTTTTCCCCATATTAGGAGCATAGTTGTCCCACAGATTAGGCAGCATAGATGTCACCCAGATTAGGCAGCATACATGTCCCACAGATTAGGAGCATAGTTGTCCCCAGATAAGGAGCATAGTTGTCCCCCAGATTAGGCAGCATAGATGTCCCCCAGATTAGGCAGCATAGATGTCCCCCAGATTAGGAGCATACTTGTCCCCCAGAGTAGGCAGCATAGCTGTCCCCCGGATTAGGAGCATACTTGTCCCCCAGATTAGGCAGCATAGATGTCCCCCAGATTAGGAGCATACTTGTCCCCCAGATTAGGCAGCATAGATGTCCACCAGATTAGGAGTTTAGTTGTCCCCCAGATTAGGAGCATAGTTGTCCCCCAGATTAGGAGCATAGTTGTCCCCCAGATAAGGAGCATAGTTGTCCCCCAGATAAGGAGCATAGTTGTCCCCCAGATTAGGCAGCATAGATGTCATCCAGATTAGGCAGCATAGATGTCCCCCAGATTAGGCAGCATAGATGTCCCCCAGATTAGGAGCATAGTTGTCCCCCAGATTAGGCAGCATAGATGTCACCCAGATTAGGCATCATAGATGTCCCCCAGATTAGGAGCATACTTGTCCCCCAGATTAGGAGCATACTTGTCCCCCAGATTAGGCAGCATAGATGTCCACCAGATTAGGAGCATAGTTGTCCCCCAGATAAGGAGCATAGTTGTCCCCCAGATTAGGCAGCATAGATGTCCCCCAGATTAGGAGCATACTTGTCCCCCAGAGTAGGCAGCATAGCTGTCCCCCGGATTAGGAGCATACTTGTCCCCCAGATTAGGCAGCATAGATGTCCCCCAGATTAGGAGCATACTTGTCCCCCAGATTAGGCAGCATAGATGTCCACCAGATTAGGAGTTTAGTTGTCCCCCAGATTAGGAGCATAGTTGTCCCCCAGATTAGGAGCATAGTTGTCCCCCAGATAAGGAGCATAGTTGTCCCCCAGATAAGGAGCATAGTTGTCCCCCAGATTAGGCAGCATAGATGTCATCCAGATTAGGCAGCATAGATGTCCCCCAGATTAGGCAGCATAGATGTCCCCCAGATTAGGAGCATAGTTGTCCCCCAGATTAGGCAGCATAGATGTCACCCAGATTAGGCATCATAGATGTCCCCCAGATTAGGAGCATACTTGTCCCCCAGATTAGGAGCATACTTGTCCCCCAGATTAGGCAGCATAGATGTCCACCAGATTAGGAGCATAGTTGTCCCCCAGATAAGGAGCATAGTTGTCCCCCAGATTAGGCAGCATAGATGTCACCCAGATTAGGCAGCATAGATGTCACCCAGATTAGGCAGCATAGATGTCACCCAGATTAGGCAGCATAGATGTCCCCCAGATTAGGAGCATAGTTGTCCCCCAGTTTAGGCAGCATAGTTGTCCCCCAGTTTAGGCAGCATAGTTGTCCCCCAATCAGCGTGGGCCGGTCAGAGCCAATCAAAGGGCCGTATGTGGCAAGCGGGCCGTACAATGCCCAGGTCAGCCCCAGAGGGTTTCATAACCAACCACAATAGAGAAAATTTTGTTGTAGGAGCATGGTCAATCTACTCAGACCCATCTGTCATTGGTGGCTGGAAATCCTGGCTGATCCATCCTGGATTCATCTTGACAAACGTCAGTCTCTCCACATTTTTAGTGGACAGACGAGTTCGCCTTGGGGTGACTATGGCCCCGGCTGCACTAAACACCCGCTCTGATGGCACACTACTGGCCGGGCAGGACAGCTTTTCCAGGGCAAACTCCGCTAGTTGCGGCCATAAATCGAGTTTGGCTGCCCAGAAGTCCAGCGGATCTTCAACAGTTGTTGGCAGGGTCATGTCGAGGTAAGCCACCACCTGCTGGTTCAGGTCCTGCTCCATGTCCACCTGCTGCTGATGAGTAGCTTCACTATGCGGCTGAAGGAAGCTACTCATCAGCGACTGTAGACTCAGGCTGCTGCTGATTGAGCCGGTACTGCTCCTGCCACCCCTCCCCTCCCCAGCAGCCATGGAAGGTGAGCGCAGAGGGCCCTCCGAGTCAGACCTGCAAGTGGATGGACCATGTGGCCGATAGGCATCGGCCAACCGACTACGTAGAAGCTCCCTGAAGTAGGTCAGTTTGTTCTCCCTCTCAGTGGGTGTAAAAAAGGCCCCCATTCTGGGCCGGTAGTGAGGGTCTAATAAGGTGGAGATCCAGAAGTCGTCGTGCTGACGAATTTTGACAATTCGGGGGTCACTACGCAAGCAACTCAGCATGCATCGTGCCATTTGTGACAGTGACTTGCTGGGACTACCTGCCTCCATCTCCACTGCATACTGCCATGGTGCCTGGGTCCTCTGTTTCGCCTCCCTCGTAATAACCCTCCAGCTCCTCTGGCTGCTCCTGCTCCTCCTCTCCTGTCCAATGACCAGAAACACCGGCCATCTCATCCACCGTAAACTGTGCTCCGCTCTGCCCCTCATCATCCTCCTCCAGTTCATCCCCGACAGGACTCATGTAGCCTTTTGATGTAGGCGCAACGTCTCCATTGCCGTGACCAGCCATGTTTTCAATAATTTTTTGGAGTAAATGTAGGAGTGGAATTACGTTGTTCATGGTGTAATTCGAACGACTAACAAAAAATGTGGCTTCCTCAAAGGGCCTCAGCAAACGGCAGGTGTCACGTGAGCTGCCACTCGTTTACATTGAAGTAACACAGGGGAGTACTCCTATCTGCTTGTATCATCAAAAAATCTGTGATGGCTTTTCTTTGTTCGTATAGTCTGTCCAACAAATGGAAGTGGAATTCCAACGTGTGGCAACGTCACAAATGAGACTATTTTGTGGGATACCGTTCTGACGCTGCAGCTCAAGCAAGGTGTGCTTGGCGGTGTACGAGTGGCTGAAGTGCATGCACAGTTTCCTTGCCATTGTCAGGACATCTTGCAAATGGGGTGAAGACTTGATGAACTTCTTGACAACCAGATACAACACGTGTGCCAGGCAGGGCGAATGTTTCACACTTCCTTGTCGCAGCGCGGCCACAATGTTCTTCCCATTGTCGGTCACCATGGTTCCCATTTCCAGATTTCACGGAGTAAGCCATACTAGGATTTCTTCCCTAATGAACTTCAGCAGTTCCTCCCCTGTGTGACTCCGTTCGCCAAGGCAAACCATGTGAAGGACGTCTTGACACCGCTGTGCCCTACACACGTGGTACGATGAAGGGCCACCGAGGACACGGGGGAGGAGGAGGAGGCGCACACTGTAAAAGGACCAACTGCCTGGGAGCGAGAGCGTGGAGGAGGAAGCGGTGTGACCTGTCCAAGTTGCTGTTGTGGCTGTGCAGGAACAACATTTACCCAGTGGGCCGTAAAAGACATGTATTGTCCCTGCCCGTAGTTACAGCTCCAAACGTCGGTGCTGCCGTGCACTCTTGAACACACAGACAGGCTCAAGGACTGGCCCACCTTCTCTTGTACAAACTTATGCAGGGCTGGTACTGCTTTCTTCACAAAGAAGTGACGGCTTGGGACTCTCCACCTCGGCTCGGCACAAGCCATCAATTCCCTGAAAGCTGCAGAGTCCACCAGTTGGAAAGGGAGGGACTGCAACACCAGCAACTTGGACAGGAGCACATTCAACTTCTGCGCCGTTGGATGAGTGGGTGCATACTGTTGTCTCTTGGGCATGGCTTCGCCGATCGATTGTTGGCGGAATGGCTGACTACGAGCGGAAGAAGCAGGAGCGCAAGAAGGAGAGTTTGACACAATGCTCCCTTTGGCTGAGGTGGTGGAGCCTTGGCTGGATGACTGAGGGAGCGGATGGCCACTGGGTGATGCGGCAGGCTGGACCACTACATCGGAGCCACGGTTATCCCAGGCCGCTTTATGGTGGCGAATCATGTGTTGACGCAGGGCTGCGGTCCCGAGATTGGGACCCTGGCCACGCTTCACTTTCTGCCGACAGATTCTGCATGTGACTACGCTAAGGTCCTCCGGATTCTTTATGAAGAACAACCACACCGCAGAGTAGCTGATTTTCCCACCCGCAGTCCGCACTATTTCTCTGCTATTGGCGCCGTCTCCAGGAACCCCTTTACCACTACCTCCCTGAATGGTAGCTTGCCGCGAAGCAGGTGGTCTCCCCCTGGCACGTTTGGCTCCTGAATTTCCACTACTGCCACCACCACACTGATTGCCAACCGTGCACCGTGCTACCGCCTTGCTGCCTCATAGACAAAGAGCAAATCTCTTCTCCTGATGATGATGAAGCCCCGGCTTCTGCACCCAGCTCCCAATTGCGATCGGCTTCATCATCATCAAAAGATGCGTGCACGTCACTGATGTCCTCCTCGTGTTCCACAACAGTGTCTGCCTCAGGACCCTGAACAATTGAAACACCGCCTCCCACGTCACTCTCCGCATCACTACTTGCCCACCTTGCGGAGCAAGCGACGCATGTCTCCTCACATTCTTGGCTGCCCATTAGCTGCTGACTGTCCTCTATTGGATCATTCCCTGGGAGAGGGAACCGCATAGGACAAAGGCAATGGGATTACGGGGACTGCTCCCGGGCCATGCCAACTGAGGGTTGTGTCTGAGGAACCCACCGACTCTTGACTGGGGTTGTCACATGTCGCATGGGATGATGGGGATGAGTGTGCAAACCAATTGACAAGGAGAGATGGGTCGACGACACAACCGCTGGGTGTTAAAGGGAGCTCAGGCCTATTGCTGCGACTCCTGCTGCCACTCGCCCCAAGTCTGCTGCCAACTCTGCCTGACGTATGTAGGCCTCTGCCCCTTCTTTGTGCACGTCCTGGCACTTCCCTGCCTGACATACTTAGTGCGTTTATGAGGGTATAGAACAGCAGCAGGCGATTACTTACGGCTGTCCTTTCAAAGTATATAGGCCCTAGACAGAATAACAGTTACTAAATAGTACACTCCTTTGTTGTATGTATGCCCTTTGCAATGATGAGCGCACTGGTATGCGTATTTCTACGCAGAAAAAACACTTATTTTTTTTTAAATACACCAGCAGGTGTATACTAATGTGTGGAATAGCACTGAATTTAGCACAGAGACAGAATAACAGGTAGTAAATAGTACACTACTTGGTTCTATGTATGCCCTTTGCAATGATGAGCGCACTGTTAAGCGTATTTATACGCAGAAAAAAACTCTTTTTTTTGTTGTTGTATACACCAGCCGGTGTATACTAATGTGTGGAATAGCACTGAATTTAGCACCGAGACGGAAATACAGGTACTAAATAGTACACTACTTGGTTGTATGTAGGCCCTTTGCAATGATGAGCGCACTGTTAAGCGTATTTGTACGCAAGAAAAACTTTTTTTTCTTTAATACACCAGCAGGTGTATAACGTGTGGTATAACACTGAATTTAACACAGAGACAGAAAAAAAGGTAGTATATGGCAAGCTATTTGCTTGTATGTAGGCCCTTTGCAATGATAAGGGCACTGTTAAGCGTATTTGTATGCAGGAAAAACTTTTTTTTTCTTTAATACACCGGCAGGTGTATAACGTGTGGTATAACACTGAATTTAGCACAGAGACAGAAAAAAAAGGTGGTATATGGTATGCTATTTGCTTGTATGTAGGCCCTTTGCAATGATAAGGCCACTGTTAAGCGTATTTGTACGCAGGAAAAACTTTTTTTTTCTTTCATACACCGGCAGGTGTATAACGTGTGGTATAACACTGAATTTAGCACAGAGACAGAAAAAAATTAAGTATATGGCACGCTATTGTAACGCCGAGAGCTCCGGGTCCCGCGGCTTCCCCGGAGCCCTCGCGGTGTTGTAGTAACAGCAGCGCTCCGGTCACTGTCCGCGATCGCTGCTGTGTTCGTGCCGGCGGGAACGCGATCCGTGGGACGGGTCAGACCCGTTCACGGATCGCGCCCTGTTCTACTCACCCTCCTCCTGTGTCTGTCTCATCCCAAGCGCACGGCCCCGCTCCCTAGGGCGCGCGCGCGCCGATGATCTGAGATTTAAAGGGCCAGGGCACCGTTAATTGGTGCCTGGCCCAATTAGTTCTAATCACCTCCCTACACTATTTATACCCACTTCCCCTTCCTGTCCCTGCTGGATCTTGTTGCCCTAGTGCCCTGAGAAAGCGTTTTGTGTATCCCAAGCCTGTGTATCCAGACCCTTGCCGTTGCCCCTGACTACGACCCTTTGCTGCCTGCCCTAACCTTCTGCTACGTTCAACCTTGCTCTTGCCTTGTCCCTGTGTACCGCGTCTGTCTCAGCTGTCAGTGGGGTTGAGTCGCTATCAGGTGGAACGACCTGGGGGTAACCTGCCGCTGCAAGTCCATCCCGCTTTGCAGCGGGCTCTGGTGAAAACCAGTAACCCCTTAGATTCCGTTCCCCTGGTACGGCCCACGCCATCACCCCACTGACACAGAGGATCCACCTCCAGTGTCCTCTCTGCATTCCAGTCCGGATCCTGACAGTAGATTGGGCCATGGATCCTGCTGAGGTCCCACTGCCTAGTGTCGCTGACCTAACCACCGTGGTCGCTCAGCAATCACAGCAGATCACGCAACAAGGACAGCAGCTGACTCAACTGACCGTTATGCTGCAACAGCTTCTGCCGCAACTACAGCAACCATCTCCTCCGCCAGCTCCTGCATCTCCTCCGCAGCGAGTGGCTGCTCCCAGTTTCCGCCTGTCTCTACCGGACAAGTTTGATGGGGACTCTAAACAGTGCCGTGGATTCCTGTCCCAGTGTTCCCTACACATAGAGATGATGTCGGACCAATTCCCTACTTAACGGTCCAAGGTGGCTTTCGTGGTCAGTCTCCTGTCTGGAAAGGCCTTGTCATGGGCCACACCGCTTTGGGATCGCAACGATCCCGCCACCGCTACTATCCAGTCCTTCTTCTCTGAAGTTCGTAGTGTTTTTGAGGAGCCAGCCCGGGCTTCTTCAGCCGAGACTGCTTTGCTGAACCTCGTCCAAGGGAGTTCTTCTGTGGGTGAATACGCCATCCAGTTCCGCACCCTCGCCTCTGAGCTATCCTGGAATAATGAGGCCCTCTGCGCGACCTTCAAGAAAGGCTTATCCAGTAACATCAAAGATGTCATGGCCGCACGAGAAATTCCTGCTAATCTGTCAGAACTAATCCATTTGGCCACCCGCATCGACATGCGTTTCTCGGAAAGACGCCAGGAACTTTGTCAGGAAAAGGATCTTGTTCGCACCAGGTGGCTTTTCTCCCAGGCTCCTCTCTTCCAACGTCCTTTGCAATCTGTTCCTGTGCCTTCCGCTGAGGAGGCTATGCAAGAGGATCGGTCTCGCCGCCGAAATGAGAATTTGTGCCTGTACTGTGCTAGTACTGAACATTTCCTAAAAGACTGTCCTATCCGCCCTCCGCGTCAGGAGAAACGCACGCACTTAGTTCACAAAGGTGAAACAACACTTGGTGTGAATTCTGCCTCTCCACGTCTGACTGTACCTGTGCGGATTTCTCCTTCCGCCAACTCCTCCTTCTCAGCAGTGGCCTTCTTGGACTCAGGTTCTGCAGGAAACTTTATCTTGGCCTCTTTTGTTAATAGGTTCAGTGTTCCAGTAATCCATCTCGTCAAGCCGCTCTTTATCTCTTCAGTAAACGGAGAGAAATTGGACTGCACTGTGCGCTACCGCACTGAACCCCTGCCCATGAGCATTGGACTTCACCATGAAAAAATTTAATTTTTCGTTCTGCCTAACTGCACCTCTGAAGTTCTTCTCGGCTTGCCGTGGCTCCAGCGTCATGCTCCTACCCTCGACTGGACCACCGGGGAGATCAAAAGTTGGGGTCCTTCTTGTCACAAGCGATGTCTCACATCTGCTTCCACTAGTCAAACCCCTGTGGCTTCTTCTTTACCAGGCCTTCCCAATGCTTACCAGGACTATTCAGATGTATTCTGCAAAAAGCAAGCAGAGGTCTTACCTCCACATAGACCTTATGATTGTCCCATTGACCTTCTTCCTGGTACCACTCCGCCCCGTGGCAGGATTTACCC
The DNA here is from genome assembly GCF_029499605.1 of Hyla sarda. NCBI lineage: Eukaryota > Metazoa > Chordata > Amphibia > Anura > Hylidae > Hyla > Hyla sarda. The sequence goes on from NC_079197.1 coordinate 32,470,200, forward strand.
TCTCTCAGCCCCAGAGACTCAAGCCATGACAGAGTATATCCAGGAGAACCTAAAGAGAGGTTTTATTTGGAAATCCTCATCCCCTGCTGGAGCGGGGTTCTTCTTTGTTTCTAAAAAGGATGGATCCTTACGCCCATGTATTGACTACCGAGGTTTAAACAAGATTACCATCAAAAACTGCTATCCCCTGCCTTTCATCTCCGAACTCTTTGACCGTCTACGCGGAGCAGGTATCTTCACCAAACTGGACTTAAGGGGCATGTATAATCTTATTCGCATCCGTAAAGGTGACTAGTGGAAAACCGCTTTCAATACCAGAGATGGAGATGGAGGAGCAATGAACCCCTTGACTACTGGGTGTGCTGGCTTGACCTGTGGCCTGAGCTATCCCAATTTGCGCTCGAACTTCTGGCCTGTCCCGCTTCAAGTGTCCTGTCAGAAAGGACCTTCAGTGCAGCAGGAGGTATTGTCACTGAGAAGAGGAGTCGCCTTGGTCAAAAAAGTCTGGATTACCTCACCTTTATTAAGATGAATGAGGGATGGATCCCGAAGGGACTGACACTGGGCGATACATTTGACTGAACAAGGCCTTATCAGATGAGCTGCCTTGGGCTAAAAATGGTCCACACGCTGCTGTATTTGAACTCTGAATGCCGGATGACTTGCGTGACTTATCCGCCACCAAGTAGGGTTCAAGCCGCAATGTTTTAGGGCACTTTCTGCATGGTGAAACAAAAAAATTTTCTGGCCGCTGCTACAGCAGTGGCTGCGACAATACCAAATTTTCCAGCCAGGTGTACATGCCTAATTTTTCTGGCCTCTGCTGCTGCACTTGTTATGGTGCTGCAATTTTTCTAGCCGCTGCTACAGCTGCGACAATACCCAATTTTTCATCCATGTGTACATGCCTAATTTTTGTGGTACTCTCTGCTGACAAATAGCAAATGGCAAATAGCAGCTGATAAATACTAGAAAGATTAAGATTTTTTAACCTCTTAAGGACCAAGGACGTATGAGTACGTCCTTAGTCCCGTTCCCGTGATATAGCGCGGGGTCCCACGGTGATCCCACATCATATCACGGTGGGCCCGGCGTCATAGTGAAACCAGGACCTGCCGCTAATAGCGCGCGGCACTGATCGCAGTGCCGCGCGCTATTTACCCTTTAGCTGCGCTCTCAAAGCTGAGCCACGCGGCTAAAAGTGAAAGTAAAAAGTGCCGGTTAGCTCAGTGGGTTGTTCAGGATAGCCGCAGCGAAATCGCGGCATCCCGAACAGCTTACAGGACATCCGGAGGGTCCCTACCTGCCTCCTCGCTGTCCGATCGCCGAATGACTGCTCAGTGCCTGAGATCCAGGCATGAGCAGTCAAGCGGCAGAATCATCGATCACTGGTTTCCTATGAGAAACCAGTGATCAATGTAAAAGATCAGTGTGTGCAGTGTTATAGGTCCCTATGGAAGCTATAACACGGCAAAAAAAAAGTGAAAAAAAAAGTGAATAAAGATCATTTAACCCCTTCCCTATTAAAAGTTTGAATCACCCCCCTTTTCCCATAAAAAAAAAGCACAGTGTAAATAAAATTAAACATATATGGTATCGCCGCGTGCGGAAATGTACGAATTATAAAAATATATTGTTGATTAAACCGCACGGTCAATGGCGTACGCACACACAAATGCCAAATTCCAAAATAGGGTATTTTTGGTCACTTTTAATATCATGAAAAGATGAATAAAAAGCGATCAATGCAAAAATGGTACCGCCAAAAACTTCAGATCACGGCGCAAAAAATTAGCCCTCATTCCGCCCCATATGCAGAAAAATAAAAAAAGTTATAGGGGCCAGAAGATGACAATTTTAAACGTATACATTTTCCTGCATGTATTTATGATTTTTTTTCAGTAGTAATACAAATTCAAACCTATACAAGTAGGGTATCATTTTAACCATATGGACCTAGAGAATAAAGAAAAGGTGTCATTTGTAACGAAAAATGTACTACATAGAAACAGAAACCCTCAAAAGTTACAAAATGGCATTTTTTTTTCAATTTTGTCGCACAATGATTTATTATTCCGTTTCAACGTAGATTTTAGGGTACAATGACTGATGTCATTACAAAGTAGAATTGGTTGTGCAAAAAAATACGCCATAATACAGATTTTTAGGTCGGAATTGAAAGAGTTATGACTTTTTAAAGGTAAGGAGGAAAAAACAAAAGTGTAAAAAACGAAAAACGCCCGGTCCTTAACCCCTTAAGGACCAAGGACGTACCAGTACGTCCTTGGCCCTGCTCTTCTGATATAACGCGGGGTTACACAGTAACCCCGCGTCATATCATGGCGGGCCCGGCGTCATAGTGAAGCCGGGACCCGCCTCTAATAGCGCGCAGCGCCGATCGCGGCGCCGCGCGCTATTAACCCTTTAGCCGCGCGCTCAAAGCTGAGCCGCGCGGCTAAAAGTGAAAGTGAAAGTTCCCGGCTAGCTCAGTCGGGCTGTTCGGGATCGCGGCATCCCGAACAGCTGACAGGACAGTGGGAGGGCCCCTACCTGCCTCCTCGCTGTCCGATCGCCGAATGACTGCTCAGTGCCTGAGATCCAGGCCTGAGCAGTCATCCGGCAGATTCGTCGATCACTGGTTTCCTATGAGAAACCAGTGATCAACATAGAAGATCAGTGTGTGCAGTGTTATAGGTCCCTATGGGACCTATAACACTGCAAAAAAAAAGTGGAAAAAAAAAGTGAATAAAGATCATTTAACTCCTCCCCTATTAAAAGTTTGAATCACCCCCCTTTTCCAATAATAAAAAAAACACAGTGTAAATAAAAATAAAAATAAACATATGTGGTATCACCGCGTGCGGAAATGTCCGAATTATAAAAATATATCATTAATTAAACCGCTCGGTCAATGGCGTGCGCGCAAAAAAATTCCAAAGTCCAAAATAGTGCATTTTTGGTCACTTTTTATATCATTTAAAAATGAATAAAAAGTGATCAATAAGTCCTATCAATACAAAAATGGTACCGTTAAAAACTTCAGATCACGGCGCAAAAAATGAGCGCTCATACCGCCCCATACACGGAAAAATAAAAAAGTTATAGGGGTCAGAAGATTACAATTTTAAACGTATTAATTTTCCTGCATGTAGTTATGATTTTTTCCAGAAGTCCGACAAAATCAAACCTATATAAGTAGGGTATCATTTTAATCGTATGGACCTACAGAATACATATCAGGTGTCATTTTCACCGAAAAATGTACTACGTAGAAACGGAAGCCCCCAAAAGTTACAAAACAGCGTTTTTTTTTTCAATTTTGTCGCACAATGATTTTTTTTCCCGCTTCACCATAGATTTTTGGGCAAAATGACTGACGTCATTACAAAGTAGAATTGGTGGCGCAAAAAATAAGCCATCATATGGATTTTTAGGTGTAAATTTGAAAGAGTTATGATTTTTTAAAGGCAAGGAGCAAAAAACGAAAATGCAAAAACGGAAAAACCTCCGGTCCTTAAGGGGTTAAGGGGTTAAGTCTGGAACTTACTGGTTAAATAAACAGGAGATAAAACTTGCCCACAGGGTGTGCACATTGCCTAAGACTTTTTTTTACATACAGCAAGCACAAATGTGAACTTGCATGCATGCTAAATTTTTTCTCATTTACGTACAATTTTCCATAATTTTATTTGTCATTTCTACTTCTTGTCTTCATTTACAATGGACAAATATCATTATGACTGTTGAATAGGGTTTTTTTTTTTTTTTTTAGCAATTTGCCATACCACTCATCCACAATTATGTTCACTTACCCATATTATCACTGTTTTTTGAAGGTACTTGAGATAAACTGCTCTTAGGAGGGCTGATATTTGGTTTGTCTATGTCTGATGTGGTATATCTTGGGCTGGATAAATAGTTTGTTGGTTGTGAACAGTTCTGAAATGAAAAATTCCATGTAAACATTTTACCCACTATTTTATTTGCCACTATAGTATTTGTCCACTATTAACTCATATGTGATCATACTGCATACAAATCTGTACAAAATATCTATGGGACACCGCTATAGACAGAAATCTTACTCTGCATTGCAACAAATGAGATTTATGGTAATAAAATCGGTGGCATTCCTGCAAGAGATAAGGCATTGTTGCTATCCACATAATGTCTAGAATTTGCAACAGACTTTTAACACCATAACTGAATGGGGATAGGACATTTAGGGTGCGTTCCCACAGGGAGTATACGCAGCGTATTTGACGCTGCGCAAATTTTACGACAGCAGAGGGAAATACGCTGTGTATCCCTTGCTCCCTATACACACAGGGCTTTCCGGCGGCAGCCCTATATGTGTAGTGAGTTTTGGAGGCGGGGCCGTGTGCCGTCGTGTCTGTGACGCGCGGCCCCGCCTCCAAAACTCACTACACACATAGGGCTACCGCCGGAAAGCCCTGTGTGTATAGTGAGCAAGGGATACGCAGCGTATTTCCCGCTGCTGCCATAAATTTTGCGCAGCTTCAAATACGCTGCGTATACGCCCTGTGGGAACGCACCCTTAAGAGTAAAAAGTCTAAACAGGCATTCATAGCTTAAACAATAAAGCTCTATACAAACTAATTTCTATGAATATATTCTACCAGTCCACACAGCTAGATCATGCACATTTATGAGGATTACAAGTTTATGTGTCACTGTATGGCACCTCTGTGAAGCACCATTCTCACATAGAAGCAGTTTTTCTTATGGATTGATAAAGAACCTGTGAGGAAAAAATGTGAGCCTTTGCGTCATTTTAGAGGCACACCACTGGTCAGCTATCGGTGGTCTATCCACTGGATAGGCCATCAAATCATATAGTTCCAGCCCCTCTGGCCTGCTTGCAGCTGCCACAGTTGGTTGAAAAGCTAAAAACTATTGCTTTTAATCAGCAATAGCGTTAGCTTTATAAACCTTCACATAAACAGTATAGCTCACAATGCTACACTGTTAATGCAACTCCTATTTAAGTCAACGGGAGTTAGGTAAACCAGGTAAAACAGCCCGATTGGTTTTAACTTCCCATTCACCTTTACCGTCAGGGGCCAGGGAGCTTGAATTCAAATTTGGAATTCATAAGATTCAACCCACAAGATTCCAAGCGTCTCATCTGCCATGTCTAATAATATCTATAGCACACTATGTCAAATAATTGAAAAGAATTGTTATAATTGTCATAAATGTCATAAATGTCATGACTCACCGTGAATGACAATGCCTTTTTCTTCTCCTTCATTCTCTGAATAGCATTCCTCACCTAGATGCATACAAACATGCCTATATTATTGTCTTATATAGAGATTAGTGTATTATAACAATGATACACTACTGGAAGTCCAGAAATGCCGTATGGGTTTGCTCACATATAGCAGATTTGTTGCTGAATATCTGTCCAGATTTGTGGTGAGAAAGTTCCCAGCAAACTATAGTAGTAGCAAGTGAATGAGCGGAAGTTACGAAACTGTGTTCTTATAGTTCCCTATCATAAATTAAGAAATGTGCAACAGTTTTCTGACAGTGCCTTCGATGCAGTTGTAAACAGCATAGTTGTATAAAACACTCATACTATGGCTAAAGGGCATTCTGCATGGCTGAAACACATGAGAAGTTTTGCATAATCTTGTGTTATCTTCTTAGAATTTTAATTATGTGCTATCACAAAAGTGTGCTAGAAAAAGTGTTAAAAGGGTACTCCGGCACTAAGACATCTTATCCCCTATCCAAAGGATAGGGGATAAGAAGCCTGATCGCGGGGGTCCCGCCACTGGGGACCTCCGTGATCTTGCACGCAGCACCCCGTTATAATTAGTCCCCGGAGCACGTTCGCTCCGGGTGTGATTACTGACGATCACGGGGGCCGGTGCTTTGTGATGTCACGGCCCTGCCCCCGTGTGACATCACGCTCCGCCCCCTCAATGCAAACCTATGTGAGGGGGCGTGTCAGCTGTCACGCCCCCTCCCATAGGCTTGCATTGAGGGGGCGGAGTGTGACATCACACGGGGTGGGGCCATGACATCACAAAGCCCCCCTGATCACCAGTAATCAGACCCAGAGCGAACGTGCTCCGGGGACTGATTATAACGGGGGGCTGCACGCAAGGGGGTCGCACCGCTGGCGGGGATAAGATATCTTAGTGCCGGAGTACCCCTTTAAGAAGCAATTCACAAATTGATTTCAACATTTGGGGTTTTTACCCTGTTTGAAATGAATTGTTCCAGGTTTATTTTTTAAACTATTCCTAAACTATTCCTATAAAATTGTTGGGCTTTGGACATATGCCCTTTAATTAACCAGACCACTGGCCAATGTGCAGCAAAATATAGAGCAAGGGCTAGAGTGCCGTATCTGATCCAACAGAAGACCTACTGTAGCATTAATTGCAAAAAAAAAAAAAAAAAATATACACCGGACTTCTTATATTTTTGGTTCTGGGGGGTTCTAACCAACTTGATCTTGCCCTGGGTACAACAAAGCATGGTAGCTGTCATGGTGTGAATTATAATAGTTTGGCCCCATTTACTTTACTGATGCAGATTTCTAAAAGCATACGCAACCCATAGGCAAGAGTGGCGCTGTGCCTGGAACAAAACCAGCCAAGTTTTTCTAACCTTATGCAATCTCTTATCAACTTCTAGTTTAGTGCTCAGTGATCACCTTACCTCACTGTTGTAAACAGCATAAATCAAGAAAATATACAGCCCCTGAAAAAAAGAGAAAACATTTAAAGTCATTTCACAAATTTAAACTATTCAAAAAATGTTGTTTAAAAAAGAAAACAACATAAAAAGAGAAAACATTTAAAATAACACATTACAAATGTAAACTATTAAATATAATCTGTAAGAAGAGCAAAGTTAACCAACACTTTTGAGGCATCTAAAAATGTTTTAGGTCATTTAACTAAGAATGCCCTTACATAGTGCAGTTTTTCAATGTAATTTAGAAGGCAAAACCAGGTGTGAGTCATAATGAATTAGATAATATAAAGAACAGATGATCCTTTCTTTTTGTTGTTGTTTATTTTTTTTTTATTCATTTTACACCGGAAGTGGATAAAATAAGAGTAGAAGTAGCATATATTCTTTAGATTATTTAACCCATTATGATCCACAGATGGTTTTGGCTTCAAAACTGCACTCTGTAAGAGCACCCTGATAAATTCACATCTATCTATCTATCTCATATCAACAGTGTGCATTACTTATTTATCTGATGCCAATGTACTATCAATTTATCTTGTATCTATGTATTTATTAATTTGAGATCGATGTTTTATCCAAAGCCAATTCTAGCCTTTCTGCTAACTGGGGGGGGGGGGGGGAATTCAAATGGGGTCCCCGTCGCAACCCCATTTAAAATTATAAGGTATGGGAAAAGATAAACCCTTGTTCACGGCGCAAGCTCTTGGGTGCAGGTACATCCAATCAATCAGGACTTGGAGATGGGCCATCAATTGTGCTTTATTTACAAAAATCATGAAAGATACAGTTCTGGGGAGGAAGTAACTTCATGAGATGCTGTGGTGCTTATATATACCAGGAAATTTGTCTTGCTTGATATTTGGAAATAAATCCCAATTGATTTTGGACATTTTTTTTTCACCAGGTGCAGCTTGATAAATGTCCCCTAACTGTTCCTTAGCAATCTTCTTCTAACCCTGACCTGAGAAGGCCAATACAGCCCACACAATTCAGCTGCTATAAGGTTTTCTTTTGTATTGTACAAGAAGTGCAGTGGTTCTATGGCTGGGCTCTGAACACGCACTATTATTATGTCTGACAAAGCAAATGCAGCCCACATACCACCACAATGCAGCTGCTATAGTACGTTGGTAGGGTAAAGATGTAGTGCAGCACTGCTTCTCTGGCCTCTGGCATTTACACTGTCCTTGACAAAGCCGTTCTCAGCTTCTTTCCCTAAAATGGCTGCTGTAACACGTGCATAGAGGGAGATTTATCAAAACCTGTGTAGAGGAAGAGCGGTGCAGTTGCCCGTAGCAACCAATCAGATCGCTTCTTTCATTTTTCACAGGTCTCTTTAAAAGTGACAGAAGCGATCTGATTGGTTGCTATGGGCAACTGCACCACTCTTCCTCTACACAGGTTTTGATAAATCACCCCATTAGGCTTTTCAGCTCTGACGAAAACTTCTGACTAAAACTGGGCTTTATGGCTTTGGTTTGATCAACACCACTAGACAGTCATATACCATACACATATGCAGATGATCATATAAACCAGGATCTCTCTTTTTTAAGCTAAAAAAAAAAAGGGGCAACATATGGTTCACTTCCGCCCAACTCCCCATATACTTTATGGCATAATAGAGATACCGAATGTGAGAGAGAGATTATATTTTGTTCTGCAAGGTAGCTTAACACTTCATATTACAGAATGCAGAAGAAACAAGCAGAAGATTAATAAAAAAAAACAGGAAACTGTTCTGAAATTTTTTATATAACATTAAATTACGCATCGCAACCTTTGAGCACCCAACTCTTGTAAGGGTGTACAGAACTAAATGTATTGCCGTTTTCCACACTCAAATCAGGGTACAGCGAATAATAGATAAAACATATGTGTTGACACTGTGAAGATACATCAGCAGGTGAATGTAGCATTTCGTGAACATTGCTTAAGACATCAGTTTTCTTAATAACCCCTTCCCTTTCTTTCCTTTAAATATCACTTTATTGCCTTTTGCTTTTTACGATATTGTGTGACTTTTTAAGTGGATGTTTCTCATCAACAGATTGACTAATGTAATGTTTTTAAGAATCCGACAATGAATTGCTGCCTGTACAGAAAACAGGTCTTGAACATATTATATTTTATTACACTCAGTAGCTTAAATAACCCAATTCTTGTAAGTGCATGTAGAACAAAATGTATTCATGTTTACAAGACACAATGCAGAAAATAATAGATAGAACATTAACCTGCATGATCATAGCCCAGATTTATCAAAGAATGTCTGTGGTAGATCTATTTTCCCACGTTTATTTGAGTGGTGGGTTTGACTAGCGTGCATCTTAATTATCAAGAAGGTGCAGCAGGAGGATGAATTTTGTGCAGCTCTGCTGTGGGGGGAAAAGCTCTACCACATACTCTTTTTCTAGACGCTTGTGAGGGAGGGAAGTAGACACTTTCCCAGGTCCTGAATTTGGCAGGTTAGGTGTTTTTACTTACATTCACAGAGCTGTCGGGACATTTTTACTTGCATTTTAGACGCTACAATCAAATTTGATTGCGGTGTCTAAGGGGTTAAAGCCGGGCATTAGAGATGGGTCCTGTTGGCAGATAGCCGCCAGGACCACCCAGCTATGGCCTGCACTCAGCTCCTGAGCGTGTGTCATAGAAGGGGAGTGGGACGCTGTCGTCCCCAAGCGGTTAAAGGTTGAATTGTGGAAGGTAGAAATTATTCTCACGCCTACTGGTAGGTGGCCGATGCGTGCTGGCCCCGAGTCAGTGGAGCACTGTCCTCCAATTGTAAAGCATCGGGTTTGCCTTTCCAAATTCCCATAAAGGTGTGATCAAGGTCTTCTATTGCCTTTCACTATAAATATAATTGTACATACAAATCTATTTAGCGATATGCATTTTCATTATAAATGTAAGTGTACATACAAATCTATTTAGCCACATGCATATATACTTATATACATTTATATACATATAAATATTTATATACATTATATGCATATACATTTTGATGAATATATTCCCAGCAGGGCACGGCAGTTCTGTTCTCCGAAGTTCCTCCACTCTCTATGGCACTTGTAAAGCCAAACAGAGGAGGAGACTCAGAAGCTGCCGTTCCTGCCGTGTACTCAGCCTGTATGCGTGCTCCCGAGAGGAAGCGCTGCATACAGGAAGTAGGGTGGAAGCTAGCCCTGGCAGGCCTCAGATGACGTCACGCTTTCCGGGCCAGGTCCACTTCCTCCCCTCGCACACAGCACCAAACTGAGCTACCGAAGAGAGAAGAAATGACGTAGTTATAGTTGGATTTGAATTTAAAAAAAGGACAGGGATAGAGTTAGTCAGTGATAGATGGGGAGGGGGATTAGGGAGAGTGTACATAGATGCTCTTTAAAGCAGACACTGTTGAGGAACCTGAGGAGAACATCAGTGACGTGCAGACACTTGTTGATGATGATGAAGCCGATCGCAATTGGAAGCCGGGTGCAGAAGGGGCTTCATCAGGAGAAGAGAGTGGCAGCTTGCCCATGAGGCAGCAGCTGAGCCAGCAAGGCGGTAGCATGGTTGGCAGTCAGCATGGTGGCAGAAGTGGAAATTCGGGAGCCAAACGTGCCCAGGGGAGACCACCTGCTTCGCGACCGCCTACCTTGCCAGGAGGTAGTGGAAAAGGGGTTCCTGGAGACGGCGGCAGTAGCAGTTAGCCATTCCGCCAACAATCCATCGACGAAGCCATGTCCAAGAGACAACAGTATGAGCCCACTCATCCAATGGCGCAGAAGCTGAATGTGCTCCTGTCTAAGTTGCTGATGCTGCAGTAACACCCTTTTCAAGTGGTAGACTCTGCACCTTTTGGAGAACTGATGGCTTATGCCGAGCCGAGGTGGAGAGTCCCAAGCCGTCATTTCTTTGCGAAGAAGGCAGTACCAGCCCTGCACAATTTTGTGGAAGAGAAGGTGGTCCAGTACCTGAGCCTGTCGGTGTGCACCAAAGTGCACGGCAGCGTTGACGTCTAGAGCTGTAACTACCGTCAGGAACAATGCATGTCCTTTATGGCTCACTGGGTGAATGTGGCTCCTGCACAGCCACAACCCCAACTTGGACAGGTCATGCTGCTTCCTCCTCCACGCTCTCAGCCCATTGGTCCTGTGACAGTGTGCGACTCCGCCTCCTTATCCTCCACCGTGTCCTCAGCCTCCACTGCCCAGACAAGTCTCAGTGGCCCTTCAGCACACCATCTGTGCAGGGCACGGCGGTGTCACGCTGTTCTTCAAATGGTTTACCTTGGTGAAAAGAGTCACACAGGGGAGGAACTGCTAAAAGTAATTCTTAAAGAAACTGGTGCATGGCTTACTCCATGAAAACTGGAAATGGGAACCATGGTGACTGACATCGGGAAGAATATCTTGCATTCGCTGCTACTGGGAAGGCTGAGCTATGCGCCCTGCATGGCACACATGTTTAATGTGGCTGTGAAGAAGTTCCTGAAGTGTTCCCCCCATTTGCAAGACATCCTAGCAATCGGAAAGAAACTTTGCATGCACTTCCGCCGCTTGTACACTGCAAAGCACACCCTCCTTGAGCTGCAGCATCAGAACAATATCCCACAACATAGTCTGATCTGAAACGTTGCCACACGTTGGAATTCCACCCTCCATATGTTGGACCGACAGTATGAAAGAGAGAAAAACAAACAATCACCAATTTCTTGATGATCCAAGCAGATAGGGGTACTCCCCTGTGTAACTTCAATGTGAACCAGTGGCAGCTCATACGTAACACCTGCCATTTGCTCAGGCCCTTTGAGGAAGCCACAATATTAGTAAGTTGCCAGGATTACGGAATGAATGATGTCATTCCACTACTTCATTTCTTACAACATGTGTTGGATCCTCTCGCAGGTCTGAATTGGGGGGCCCCCTGTGGTCACCTTACACTGCCATGGCTGCTGGGGAGGGGTGGGGTGGCAGGAGCAGTACCAGCTCCATCAGCAGCAGCCTGAGTCTACCGTCGCTGATGAGTAGCTTTCTTCACCCGCATAGTGAAGCAACTCATCAGCAGCAGGTAGACCTGGAGCAGGACCTGAACCAGCAGGTGGTGGCATACCTTGACATGCCTATGCCAACACACCTTGAAGATCCGCTGGACTTCTGGGAAGCCAAACTTGATTTGTGGCCTCAACTAGCAGAGTTGGCCCTGGAAAAGCTGTCCTGCCCGGCCCGTAGTGTGCCATCAGAGCAGCGTGTTAAGTGTGGCGGGGGCCATAGTCACCCCAAGGAGAACTCGTCTGTCCACGAAAAATGTGGAGAGACTGATCTTTGTGAAGATGAATCAGGCATGGATCAGCCAGGATTTCCAACCACCAATGCCTGATGCATGAGAGTAGATTGACCATGGTGCCACACCAACACTTCACAAATATGGATAGTGCCAAACAGATTTAAGGTGCTGCTCCCCAGTTACAAACATTGCTCCACATCAGACCTTTTTCACCCACCTTCGTCCCTGGGTACTGGTATTTCCACCCACTGTACCACTCTGTCACTGGGTCACTTTCAGGACTCCTGATGTTGCTGCTGCAACCTCCAGGCTGTCTCATTCAGCCACTACATGGTCTTTTCTCATGCTTCAGCCAACTACAGGCTGTGTCATTCGGGCCACTATATGGTCTCCTCATGCTTCAGCCACCTCCAGGCTGTGTCATTCATCCAATATATGGATTACTGATGCTTCAGCCAGTTCCAGTCTGTCATTCAGCATCTACATGGTTTAGTGATGCTGCTGGGCCTAGGACATTGCATATATATGTTTATGGTAGCACTAGGTACCATACATCTTCAATGGAAATTTCAAAATTAATCTTTTATTCTTAGAGATTGTGAGGCCCTATTGTCTCCTCATCTGCCGACAACTCCAGACAGTCATTCAGCCACTATATGGTCTCCTCATACTGATGCCACCTCCAGGCTGTTTCATTCAGCCACTATATGGTCTCTTCTCATGCTCCAGCCAACTCCAGACTGTGCCATTCAGCCACTATATGGTCTCCTCCTACTGATGCCATCTCCAGGCTCTGTCATTGTGCTGCCATGTGACATGTAACTCCTTGTTAGATTTGTTCTTTTGTACCCACACGCCAGGGCCCGGGACACTATAACTTGGGAGTTAAAAGTTCAATTTCAAAACCTCACTTTCAATTTCAAAATCTTAAATTTAAGACTCATAAATTTCAATGGTCTCCTCATGCTTCTGCCAACTCCAGGTTGTGCCATTCAGACACTATATGGTCTCCTCATGCTTCAGCCAACTCCGGGCTGTGTCATTCAGCCAATATATGGTTTACTGAGGCTGCTGGACCTGGGCTTGGGCCTAATTTTTTTTTATGGTAGCACTAGCTACCCTAAATCTTCAATTGAAATTTCAAAATTCGTCTTTTTCTCTTAGGGATTGTGAAGCCCTGGTGTCTCCTCATGATTCAGTCAACTCCAGGCTTTGTCATTCAGGCAATATATGGTTTACTGATGCTGCTGGGGCTGGGAATAAAACTTTTGTTATAGTTGCACTAGCTACCTGAAATATTCCGTTGAAGTTGCAGAATTCATATTTTAATCTTAGGGATTGTGAAGTCCTAGTGTCTACTCATGCTACTGCCAACTCCTGGCTGTGCCATTTAGACACTATATATATGGTCTCCTCATGCTTCAGCCAACAACAGGCTGTGTAATTCAGCCACTATATGGTTTACTGATGCTGCTGGGTGTGGGTCTGGGCATAACATTTTTTTATGGTAGCACTGGCTACCATAAATCTTCAATTCAAATTTCAAAATTCATCTTTTAATCTTAGGGATTGTGAAGCCCTAGTGTCTACTCATGCTGCTGCCAGCTCCAGGATGTGTAATTCTGCCACTATATGATCTCCTCATGCTGCCAACAACTCCATGCTGTGTCATTCAGCCACTATATGGTCTCCTCATGCTGCCAACACCTCCATGCTGTGTCATTTAGCAACTATATGGTCTCCTCATGCTGCAAACACCTCCACGCTGTGTCATGTAGCCACTATATGCTCTCCTCATGCTGCCAACACCTCCACGCTGTGTCATTTAGCCATTATATGGTCTCATACTGATGCCGCCTCCAGGCTCTGTCATTGTGCTGCTCTTCTGCAGTGATTCTAAAATCGATGCCTGTAATCTGCATGTCATATTGAATAACAGTATTATTTGACTACCCCAGCACACTCCAAATGCATGTTAGAACACAGCAAAGTGTTCTAAACCCCTATTGAGGCTCTCTGTAGCTGTTTTTAATATAGATTTGCAGCAAATAAATTTGGATCAAACAAAATTTTTTCAAAAAATTCGGCCGAATGGAATTTTTCAAAAGTTCGCTTATCTCTAGTAGCCTTTGTTACTTTGGTCCCAGCTCTCTGGAGGTAATTCACTAGATCCCCCCGTGTGGTTCTGGGATTTTTGCTCACCATTCTTGTGATAATTTTGACACCACGGGGTGAGATCTTGCATGGAGCCTTGTTTGTGGGTGACCAGATACGTATTTTTCACCATAATTTGCATATACATTTTTTGAAAATCAGACAATGTGATTTAATTTTTTTTTCTCATTATGTCTCTCATAGCTGACGTATACCTATGATGAAAATTACAGGCCTCTCTAATCTTTTTAAGTGGGAGAACTTGCACAATTGTTGGCTGACTAATTACTTGTTTGCCCCACTGTATGGTATGCAGCCAGCTTGCCACTGCTTTCCAGCATCAAACACCTGCTGAACGGGGGTCCAGTCTTCGCTCCCTGCTTAGTCAATGCTCCACTACCTCTGCCAGCACTACCCCTGCGAGAGGCAGGAGCAGCAGTGACATCTTGGAGTATATGATGATGACATTTTTGCATCTGGTATTGCACCCTGACATGAATCATCCCCAAAGGGATGTACACTACTACCAGGTGGTCTGTGCCCTTTCTCTGACAGATACCATGAACCCCGATCCCATGGACTACTGGGTCATGAGACTAGACTTCTGTTTGGCCCAAACTTTCCCAATTTGCAATGGATGTTCCGTCTTGTCCACCATGCAGTGGAGAGCCTTCAGTGCAGCAGGTGTCATCTTTCCCCATAAGCGAACAAGATTGTCTGCCATCAATGTAGAAAAACTAATATTTGGTAAAAATGAATCTGGTATGCATCAGTAAGGAATTTAAACTTCCTGGGCCAGATGCCACTGATTAGACATTACTACCACCACCTGGCTGGCATCTACACTCCCACCAGTCCACCAGCTACTGCTGTTCACTGGATACTGCAACTCACACCAGTTTACCATGTCCTGCTGTACCCTGGCTACTACACTTCCACAGTATGACACCTCTTGCTTTACGCTGGCTACTAAATTCCTACCAGTGAGTTACCTTTTGCTGCTACCGCTACTACCAGCCAGGCTCAGACGTACACAACCCATAATTCCCACAAAACAGATCATTTATTTTTTTGGCTTTTCACACAAAAGATGTTTCTTCTTGACTATTTTTGGGCATCAATCCTTTGTCATCTCCCACAAAAGGGATAATTTTTGGAACGCTTGGAAAAAGCCTTCACATCTTCTGATATATCTGTGTAGATTTTAAAGGGGTACTCCGGTGAAAACCTTTTTTCTTTTAAATCAACTGGTGGCAGAAAGTTAAACATATCTGTAAATTACTTCTATTAAAAAATCTTAATCCTTCCAGTTCTTATTAGCTGCTGAATACTACAGAGGAAATTCCTTTCTTTTTGGAACACTGATGACATCACGATCACAGTGCTCTCTGCTGACATCTCTGTCCATTTTAGCAACCATGCATAGCAGATGTATGTTAAGGGCCGCATGGTGGATCAGTGGTTAGCACTGCTGCCTTGCAGTGCTGGGGACTTGGGTTCGAATCCCACTAAGGACAACAATAAAATAAAGAGTTATTATTATTAAAATAACGTCAGCAGAGAGAACTGTGCTCGTGATGTCATCAGAGAGAATTCCAAAAAGAAAAGAATTTCCTCTGTAGTATTCAGCAGCTAATAAGTACTGGAAGGATTAAGATTTTTTAATAGAAGTAATTTACAAATGTTTACCTTTCTGCCACCAGTTGATTTAAAAGAAAAAAAGGTTTTCACCGGAGTACCCCTTTAACACCGACCGGGATCTGCCAACAACCAAGCATACTTTATGTAGCTTCATTTTAGTGTTAAAAGCATATAAAATCTGCTAGTACAGTGTTTTTAAACAAGCTGTTAGTTACCATTGGTCACTATAAGTTGCCATAACTTAAACTACTTGAACACATTCCTAGGTGACCCTAGCAGTGTTATAAAGGGCTTTAGAGCTCTTAGGAAAGGTTATACACATGTTTTGAGGCTTATTTCATTGCCGGTTTGCGGAAAACTAGTTCAACATGAACCAAACTTTTTTTTTCGGAAGTTTAGTGATCCAAGTGAACTGAACTTTTCAAAAGTTTGTTCATCTCTTATAATAATAATAATAAAACAAAACATTCTTATTCTCCAGTTTTGTGGAAAGAAATTCCAGGGTAATTGATGGTAAAAATAGTTTTTGAAATGTTTTCATTTTTTAAATAGACCCCTATATAAGACTTCAGTTGTTTATTAATAGAAATAAAGGTCTATTTGCTTCATTCAAGTAGAGGGAAATCGGAGTGAGTAGGAGAGTATATACATAGAGACCTGTTTAGGTCAGTCCTGGGCCATGTACCCCAGTTTAATTACATTCTCAAAGCAATACTATCTCTCCTTTCTCCTGATTTACAATGCATGCTTTTTCTATTTCTGCCAAATAAATCATCTGCATCTCAGAAAGTAATGCATCTTATCAACACTGTATAATTCCTTTCCTAGTAGACATCCAGGCCAACATTCACAACAGCCATTAACTCTCTGTCCTTTAAAAGAAACATAGGCTACCCCCACATTATTTTGTTTTGGAATAGCCGCCAAGTTTTTCATGAAGTAGGACATTGAGGGGGGTGGTGGAATGTCGCAGCTGTAGTATATTGTTATCAAGGCGTGTGACAGGGAAAAAAACTACAAGCAGGATTTAAATTATCCAGATGATTTCTAACCATAAAGTGAATGTCTACCTTTTAGTAATATCCTGTTGAGTTTAGGCCCCAATTTCTGTACTGATACATTCCTCCACACATTATTTATAGAGGTATAACACCATTTCTGTGATACAGAGGCCTAAATATGCTATCTAGAAGTATAGATTAAAAGCAATCTGCCAGCTCTATATCACGTTCAGACCGTCCAACATGGGAAGATAGCTGATAGGGAGATATAACAAACAATACCAGTCTGATGGTGGCTGTTTGCAAAGTTGTAAAACCATGTTTTCCTTCTAAGCTGAAGTTCCAGAGGCAGTGCTGAGCCACATCATGCATGTAAGTTCCCTACTGCACTCCTAGCTCAAGCTTAGCTTCCAGCAATGAGCCCTGTACATCAACAATGCAGGGCAGGGAAGATGGGAAAGGGAGGAAACGTTTATGCTGCAGTCCAGCACAGTCCCTAGGAAAATGAGCTTGTAGCGCCACAGCTCATTGAAATAACTCTGCTGGGGTACCAGGATTTGGCTGTACACCTATTTACTTTAAAAGGCTAGACAACACTAACAAAACAGCATGCAGTAAGAAATGTGGCTTAGAGTGCGGGCTTTTGATGGAATATACACTGCTCAAAAAAATAAAGGGAACATTAAGATAACACATCCTAGAACTGAATGAATGAACTAATCTTATGAAATACTTTCGTCTTTACATAGTTGAATGTGCTGACAACAAAATCACACAAAAATTATCAATGGAAATCAAATTTATCAATCCATGGAGGTCTGGATATGGAAAACCACACTACAGGCCGATCCAACTTTGATGTAATGTCCTTAAAACAAGTAAAAATGATGCTCAGTAGTGTGTGCGGCATCCACGTGCCCATACAGGACCTCCCTAAAAGGCCTGGGCATGCTCCTGATGAGGTGGCAGATGGTCTCCTAAGGGATGTCCTCCCAGACCAATCCGCCAACTCCTGTACAGGAGCGAAACATGATGTCCCAAATGTGCTCAATCGGATTCAGGTCTGGGGAATGGGCAGGCCAGTCCATAGCATCAATGCCTTCCTCTTGCAGGAACTGCTGACACACTCCAGCCACATGAGGTCTAGCATTGTCTTGCATTAGGAGGAACCCAGGGCAAACCGCACCAGCATATTTCACAAGGGGTCTGAGGATCTCATCTCGGTACCTAATGGCAGTTAGGCTACCTCTGGCAAGCACATGGAGGGCTGTGCGGCCCCCAAAAGAAATGCCACCCCACACCATTACATACCCACCACCAAATCGCTCATGCTGGAGGATGTTGCTGGCAGCAGAATGTTCTCCACAGCGTCTCCAGACACTGTCACGTCTGTCACATATGCTCAGTGTGAAACTGCTTTTATCTGTGAAGAGCATAGGGTGCCAGTGGTGAATTTGCCAATCTTAGTGTTCTCTGGCAAATTCAGAACGTCCTGCATGGTGGTCGGCTTTCAGCACAACCCCCACCTGTGGACGTCGTGCCCTCATAACACCCTCATGGAGTCTGTTTCTGACCGTTTAAGTGGACACAAGCACATTTGTGGCCTGATGGAGGTAATTTTGCAGGGCTCTGGCAGTGCTCCTCCTGCTCCGCCTTGCACAAAGGCAGAGGTAGCAGTCCTGCTTCTGGGTTGTTGCCCTTCCTACGGCCTCCTCTACGTCTCCCGAAGTACTGGCCTGTCTCCTGGTAGCGCCTCCATGCTCTAGACACTACGCTGACAGACACAGCATGGATGATGATCTGCACTACCTGAGCCACTTGTGTGGGTTGTAGACTCATGCTACCACTAGAGTGAAAGCACAGCCAGCATTCAAAAGTGACCAAAAACATCAGCCAGGAAGCATAGGAAGCATAGAAAGTGGTCTGTGGTCACCGCCTGCAGAACCACTCCTTTATTGGGGGGTGTCTTGCTAATTGCCTATAATTTCCACCTGTTGTCTGTTCCATTTGCACAACAGCAGGGAGGGAGAGCAGCTCCAAGCCTAGAGCAGGGGCGTATCAATGGAACAATGGTGAAACGGTGCTGTTGTTCCATTGATACGCCCCTGCTCTAGGCTTGGAGCTGCTCTCCCTCCCTGCACTGGGTGCAGTTTGCTGTCTTTTGTATCTACAATGAAGTCCAGAATTCTATTGCAACTAAATGGTGAGTGCAGACACATTCTTTTCTCTTGCTTTGGATATTTTTGTGGAATCGCTGTGTTCCACTAGTGTCTGGTTTTACACTTCACCGGAACTTTTCCTAGCATGCTCTATTAGGCTGCTATCATTAGTGTTGAAGTGCCCATCCCCCCACTTCGACACTGTTCGGGTGTGATTAAGAGGCTGAGGGGGGACAGTCATGTCCAGTGGGATAAGACTTACAGTCTCCTAAACTTACTCGTGTAGTCCAGCATTCACACCATTTACACTAAGTGCCCACCTATCTGACTGTTAAGAGAAAAGTGCAGATATTCAAGCAAATAAACCAAATTGTAAAACCCCTATGTTTTGGGCATGTCGGGTATGACAAGAAAGTAAGAACATCAAGGCACCCGAGGCTATAACAACATATAAACAAACACATTTTTTTTTAAACTACTCCAGGTCCTCTTTTAACCCCTTAAGGATACAGGGTTTTTCTGTTTTTGCATTTTCATTTTTTGCTCATCACATTCTAAAAATCATAACTCTTTCAATTTTGCATCTAAAAATTCCATATTATGGCTTATTTTTTGCACCACCAATTCTACTTTGCAGTGACAGTCAGTTTACCAAAATATCCACGGCGGCGAAGCGGAAAAAGAAATTTATTGTGCGTCAAAATTGAAGAAAAAATGCAATTTTGTAACTTTTGGGGGCTTCCATTTCTACGCAGTACATTTTTCCGGTAAAAATGACATCTTATCTTTATTCTGTAGGTCCATACGGTTAAAATGATACCCTACTTATATAGGTTTGATTTTGTATTACTTCTAAAAAAAAAAAATCATAATTACATGCAGGAAAATATATAAGTTTAAAATTGTCATATTCTGACACCAATAACTTAATTTTTCTGCGTGCGGGCCGGTATGAGGACTCATTTTTTGCACCGTGATCTCATGTTTTTATCGGTACAATTTTTATATTGATCAGACTTTTTGATTGCTTTTATGCATTTTTTCATTATATAAAAAGTGACCAAAAATACAATATTTTGGACTTTTGATTTTTTTTGCGTGTACGCCATTGACCATGCAGTTTAATTAACAATATATTTTTATAGTTCGGACATTTCTGCACGCGGCGATACCACATACGCTTATTTCTACAAAGTTTTTTTTTAAATGGAAAAGGGGGGTTATTCTTACTTTTATTAGGGAAGGCGTTAAATGACCTTTATTAACTTTTTTTTCATTTTCTTTCACTTTTTTTTTGCAGTGTTATAGCCCCCCCCCCCCCCGGTGGCTTTTTTACTGCACATACCGATCTCATACACAGATCATTGCTGTGCATTGACACGGCAAAGATCAGTGTAATCGGTGGTCGATTGCTCAAGCCTGGATCTCTGGCTTGAAGCAATCAATCGCCGATCGGACGCGACGGAGGCTGATCGGTACATCGCAATTTCCCCGCGATGGTCCCGATCAGCCCGACTTAGCTGCCAGGAAGCTTTTACTTTCATTTTAGACACGGCGATCAACACCGCTTCTAAAGGGTTAATAGTGCGCAGCACAACAATCAGTGCCACGCGCTATTAGCCCAGGTCCCAGCTGTCATATTAGGCGCTGGGGCCGACCCAGTATGACGAAGGGTCACGGTGTGAATCCGCATTTCATACCGGGACCGGGCACAGGGTGTACAGGTACGCCCTGCGTCCGTAAGAGTTTAAACCTCAAGTTACAGTATTAATTGGTTCCAGGATAACCATTGTATGTTGAGACCATAACTCTATGGAAAACTGGTAATTGGTCCTGAAGCCTCAAAATGTTATCCAAAAATAGGAAAAAGTGAGGATTAAAGAAAAATAAGTAGATAACTAATTCAGATAAAGCAAGTTCTTATATATATATATATATGAAAGTCAGAAAGATCTGCTGGAAGCTGTAAATCACTGTCTATGTAGAGGACAGGAGCTTCTTCTAGGTACTATACAGTACACACAGTAAAATGGAGCTGCCCTGGCACAGGTAATGAGTAGTACAGAACATGTAATACCTCCATGTACTGTAGGAGGCTCTACCAGACATCATTCAGTGCATACACTTCAGTAATACAGGTGTTTTACCAGTGTATGACCATTCTGATTGGTCAGATCTTCCAGCCATTGACATGTTTCGCAGATCTGGACTGTCCATAGCATTGTATGTTGAGAAAGGGTTTCATGCTACAATGGTCCAGAAAAGACCATTGAAAATTGTATATTGAGGTCATGAGCATACATTGAGGGACCTCTGCACATCCGGTTGTAAAACAGCTCCAATGTAATAATATAGGTTTAACTTTCAACTAGCTGTCATTTTTCAATACATTGGATGAAGTGATGCATAGTTGTTAATTGTCCCAGAAACCAACTGCAAAAGGTTGAGTCAACCACAGAGGGGGTGGAGTTTGGACATTACTTGATGCTTGAGGATGGTGCTGGGCAGTCTCACGGAGATGTCTAAATTGTATTGCGTTATGTTAGCAACTATGGTGACTAGTACCTTCAAAGAGTCTTATTTGTACAATGTCTGTGGAAAAGGACGGAGCTTCCTTGAAACGCGTTAGCTGTTTTAATAAAGAAAAAAGAAACACTTTACTTGGTTGTGGACAGCGCTTTCAATTCCCATCTATCTGCACCGGTGGTTCAAAAATTTCCAGTGTTCCTATTCCCACGCTGCATGCGAGGGTGGGTCTAGCTGCAGTCCAACCAAGAGTGGATCCGTCTATCCCAGGATCCACACAACCAGCCGAGAGGGAAAAAAACGTCATACTCATACGAGCGTTGTGCCTCCATTCAGCACAACTGAATCCAGTGAGTCCTCCCAAAAATCGGGGCCTGTCCGGCACCATATTGTTCTTCACAGGGAGCGCTTTTTGTCTTTTTTTTCTCCTTTATTTGTACAATGGCATTGCTGAGCAGTCACCCATCAGTGGCTGACTATTAGTATACCCTATGTAATGTTACAGCTGCAAACTCTCATCACTGCTAATGTAATTTATAGGGATGCAAAAGGCTGAAAAAGTGATACCATATGAATACAAAGTATGAATAGAGTCAAACTGTCTAAATCAGCTGAATGCTTTCTTTGTATAGTAGCATACATTTTGGTGGCATATTTTTTGTCTCTATGTATTTTACAAAAAAAAATTTTTAAGAAAAAAAACAATAGGTATTTTACCTATGCATACCTGGAATGCATTTAGGAAAATAAAAGCGTACGCCCAGATTACACTTATGTGTACCAATACACCACACAGCCAAGTCAGGCCCAGGACAGGAAGAAGCACAATAATTGGTTTTGCAGTGGCCCTGTAAAGAAATAAATGTATGTATATATTTATTTATTGATATGGATATAATAATGAAATATACAGTATATATAAAAGAGGATATACTATACTTTACTATACATATACTATAAATATTTATTTATAGTAGTAGTGCAGTGAAATATAACTTATCCCCTATCCAAAGGATAGGGGATAAGTTAAAGATCACGTGGGGGTCTGACTGCTGGGACCCCCTGCAATCTCCTGAACAGGGCTCTGGCAGTCTGCCATAAGCAGCCGTTCTGACCCCCGTAGAAAGCCGTGGTAGACACGCCCCTTCCAAGTATCTCTATGGGATACATGGAGGGGGCGTGTCGCCCACCGCTCCGTGTGGGGGTCAGCACGCCCCCTTCCAGCAGACTGCAGGGCTCCGATCAGGAGATTGCGGGGGGTTCCCAGCGGTCAGACCCCCACGCGATCTTTAACTTATGCCCTATCTTTTAGATAGGGAATAAGTTATATTTCACTACAGAACTGCTTTAATATGCAACATTTATGTAAAGTGAACAAGAAAACACCAAATAATAGGTATTAACCATATTAGCAGTTAAAAGTACTGCTATAGTTTACACCAGGATCCCAGGAGGCTATCCATTGATCTGGCTACATTTTCCTCTGGCGCTAAAGAAAAGTTTCATGGGAAAACTGATCGTAGAATTGATCCTGTTCATTTGGGACCATTCACATTCCTGCGGCGTCTCAATTTGGATGCCGGATGGCTAAGCACAGCACATGGGCACCGGATGGGGGAATGCATCTTGTTGTGATCCCCTGTCCAGCCTGCACACTTAAAATGTACCTGTTGTCAACAAAAACTTTTTATATAATGTAGATAATGGAAATATGTGAAACATAGAATGTGTCGGCAGATAAGAACCATTTGGCCCATCTAGTCTGCCCAATAATCTGAATCTTATATGAAGGATAGCCTTATGCTTATCCCATGCACGTTTAAACTCTTTCAATGTATTTGCAGCGACCACTTCTGCAGGAAGGCTATTCCATGCACCCACTACTCTCTCAGTAAAGTAATACTTCCTGATATTACTGAATAAACCTTTGCCCCTCTAATTTAAAACAATGTCCTCTTGTGGTAGTTTTTGTTCTTTTAAATATGCTCTCTTCCTTTACCGTGTTGATTCCCTTTATGTATTTAAAAGTTTCTATTATATCCCCTGTTTCTTCTTTCTTCCAAGCTATACATGTTAAGGTGAGGTTAATATTAGTGTTGAGCGGCATAGGCCATATTCGAATTTGTGAATATTCGCAAATATATTAACGAATATTCGTCATATTCGTAATATTCTTATTTTATTTTCGCATATGCGAATATTCGCGTGTGCGAAAATTAACATATGCGAAAATTTGAATATACAAAATTAACACAAGCGAAAATTCGCATATGCGAAAATTAGCATATGCAAAGTTTTGCATATGCGAAAATTCGCACACCAGTCTCACACAGTAGTATTAGAGCCTTCTTACACCACATAAGCTGGGAGGGATGATCACTGTGATGTGTACTGTGAAAAAAAAATTAAAATAAAATAAACGAATATTGGTAATTGCGAATATTCGCGAGCAACACTAGTTAATATGTATATTTGTAATATACAATGGTTAAAAAAATGTGTATATTTATGGGTGAAAAAGTGCTGTCCTTGCAGCTATTGCCTGTGAGGAGTCCAAATACAGGAAGTGGGGACCGGACAAGCAGTGCTATGTGCAGGCTCCTGGCTTGTCGATCATCCTCATGTGTGAGCCCATAGCATGTCACATAGAAGAGTGGAGCGGATGATCCGATCACAAAAAAGTAGAACATCTGAAGGAGCGCAGACCTCTAAGGGTTAGGTTAAAATGAATGGTTTATTATAAAAGATGCATCTTTTATAATAAACCATTCATTTTAACCTAACCCTTAGAGGTCTGCGCTCCTTCAGATGTTCCACTTTTTTGTGATCGGATCATCCGCTCCACTCTTCTATTGATGTGCTGGACCCTGCCACCCAGAGCCCAGAGGAACCTGGATGCTGCGACCCCTCTCTAATTTCTAAGTGACTGCAGGTGTTATGCTCTGAGCATAACACCGTAAGGTAAGGGACCACCCTGCTGGCCCATTTATCTAACCATTTACACACAAAGTTATCTTGTTTACCTGCACGAGGTGCGCACCGCTCTCTTTCTTGTATTCCATAGCATGTCACAGAGATTCACTGGACAGAGCCCTGCTTGTCCTCACTGCACAGAGCCCTGCTTGTCCTCACTGCACAGAGCCCTGCTTGTCCACCCTCACTTCCTGAATTTGGACTCCTCATAGAGACACACAGGCAATAGTTGCAGGGACAAAAAAATACATATTTTTAAACCAATGTATATGTTAGGATTCGGCAGGCTGGATGTGGATCCTCTGTGTCAGCGAGGGATTGGCGTGGACCGTACCGGTGGACCGGTTCTAAGCTGCTACTGGTATTCACCAGAGCCCGCCGCAAAGTGGGATGGTCTTGCCGCGGCGGAAGCAACCAGGTCGTATCCACCGTTAACGGCTCAACCTCGCTGACTGCTGAGAAGGCGTGGGACAGAAGGACTAGACAGAGGCGAGGTCAGACGTAGCAGAAGGTCAGGGCAGGCGGCAAGGTTCGTAGTCAATGGTAACGGCAGAAGGTCTGGAAACACTGGTATGGCAATCACAAGAAACGCTTTCACTAGGCACAAGGGCAACAAGATCCGGCCATGCTGGGAAGGGGAAGTGAGGTTATAGGGACGTGGAGCAGGTGGGAGCTAATTACACTGATTGGACCTGGCACCAATTAGTGGTGCACTGGCCCTTTAAATCTTAAAGAGCCGGCGCGCGCGCGCCCTAGGGAGCGGAGCCGCGCGCGCCAGGACGTGACAGCCGGGGACCGGAACAGGTAAGTGGATTGGGATGCGATCCGCGAGCGGGCGCGTCCCGCTATGCGAATCGCATCCCCGTCGGCAGTGTCAGTGCAGCGGGTCTGACTGGGGCGCTGCAGAGAGGAGAACGCTGCGAGCGCTCCGGGGAGGAGCAGGGACCCGGAGCACTCGGTGTAACAGTATATTACAAATATAGATGTAATGGTATTATCTACATTATATAAAATGTTTTTGTTGATGACAGGTACACTTTAATGAACTCTGGAAGCTAAACAAGTGATGTAATTAGTTGTGGCCAGTTTTAGGCTAGGCTAGACGCCAGAAATATGTAAATACATCCAATGCCAGGTTTGTGGAGATCAGCTGATCACTGGCTGTTCTTAAAGGGGTATTCCAGCCTTGAACATCTTATCCTTTAGATAAGGGATAAGCTGTCTGGTCCCCGCAATCTCCATGCAGCCCCTGGCATTTTGTGCCGGGCGCTACTCCTGAGGCAGGATGTCACAGCCACACCCCCTCGTGATGTCATGCCATGCCCCTCCATTCATGTCTATGGGAGGGGGCGATTAATTATAAGATATAAAGGGGTATTCCGGAATTAGACATCTTATTCCCTATCCAATGGATAGGGGAGAAGATGTCTGATCGCAGGGGTCCGTCACACCCCCTCCCATAGACATGAATGGAGGGGGCGTGGCCATGACATCACGTCTCGATCTCATGAGCAGGGCCTAAAACCAAACCTTAATTAGACTAAATAATAATGTGAGGAACATAAAGTGTTAAAAACACCACTCCACTAACATCATTATGTCCGTGAATAACCAAAGGTCAAGGATAGGGCCACCCAGTTATCAGATCTGGTTATAGGGCTACAAATGCCTTATATTTTAGGTGTTAAATATAGTTATGTGTTTCAAATGTCCACAGGATTAGAGGGTACAGTTATCAATAAGTCCTATCAATGCAAAAATGGTACCGCTAAAAAACTTCTGATCATGGCGCAAAAAATGAGCCCTCATACCGCCCCATACGCGGAAAAATAAAAAATGTATAGGGGTCAGAAGATGACAATTTTAAACGTATAAATTTTCCTGCATGTAGTTTTGATTTTTTCCAGAAGTACGACAAAATCAAACCTACATAACTAGGGTATCATTTTAACCGTATGGACCTACAGAATAAAAAGAAGGTGTCATTTTTACCAAAAAATTTACTGTGCAGAAACGGAAGCCCCCAAAAGTTACAAAATGGCATTTTTTCCAATTTTGTCTCACATTAATTTTTTTTTCCGTTTCGCCGTAGATTTTTGAGTAAAATGACTGACGTCATTACAAAGTAGAATTGGTGGCGCAAAAAATAAGCCATCATATGGATTTTTAGGCAAAAAATTGAAAGATCTTTAAAGGTAAGGAGGAAAAAGGAGGAAAAAACGAAAATGCAAAAACGGAAAAACCCCGGGTCCTTAAGGGGTTAACCCACTTCAGTTGCCTCAATCAACTTTAATGGCTACATCTGAAGGGTTAAGGCTGGACAACAGTGTGTTCAACATTAGCACCATGTCCCCGCTGCTGATAGCAGCTGACGCTTACTAGATATGAAGCACGCTCTGCGCTCAGATTTTAAGCATGCCAAACATCCCAACCGTGACCAGGGCATACATGTACGCCCTGTGTCGTCTAACAGCAATGGACTTTCCAAAGGTTGGTTTTAGGGGCCTGCAATGGGATTGGGATCCAGCGGGACCTGATATAAACTTATAGGTGTGGCCGGTTTTTAGTCTTGTGTGAGAAGCCACATACAGTGGGTCTTGCAAAAGCACGCACAGTCCTGCGAACCTCTGAAATGGCAGGAGGCTTATGAAATGGTACAAGGGGGTGATGAAATAGCACAAGGGGGGCTATTTCTAAAATCTGTGACTAAATATTTGCGAGAATGGGTGGGATTGGACACACATGTTGCTGGTGTGGAACACATACCTTGCAGGAGCAGGCAGTAATGGGCAGAAATTTAGTAAGAGCAGAGTTTAGAAAACAGTCCCACACAGGGCACTGGCTGGGCTCATATACAGTGGAATTGTGCCTGACACACAGATTATTACTGAATTACTGCAATCTTTATAATATGGTTTTAAAACGTACAGTTTTCACAAGTGAAAATGCAACGTGCAACTATGCAATGTGAAACTATGGCTAATCTGCGGTAAAATATACATTTTAGATTGTTATAATATTTTTATGACAACTCACCAGACCTGGATGCCAATCTGCTTTTCTAAGCTGCAGTTAGGGGTAAGCATCTTAGAACGTCTACGAGCACTCGAGATTGTAACCATCACAACTCGAAACAGGACAAACGTATTGACCTACAAGGATGAGGAAGGCAAATGCGTTAGACAGCCCAGATTGATATATCCATTCATCAAAAATGAACATATTCAGTGATACCAGTAACCTTTCAGGAACTGTAATACATTATGTATTGACAAGCTGGTAATTCAGGCTCTTAATTGTACAAAGTAGGGATCAATTCACACAGCACTTAACGTGTTCCCAGCTAGCAATGTACAGCATGTCATAAAAGCTGAGCTTGAAAACAGGGACTATGTAGTAAGTTGATGCAGTTTGTGTACTCAAAACACCCACATAAAAGATCAAATGCAAATGAGAAGAGCTTTAACAATTATTTAGCTATGCAACGATGTTGATAAAAACACATTTCAGTACTGTTTACTTTCACTGTATTATATCTCAAAAATTCTTGGTGTTAAATATCTCATAAATGATTAACTATTTGTAGAATCCAAATAAAAATGTAAGGAGTATTCCAGGAATTTTATTTGACCATGCTACAGGGGCTGTAAAGTTAGTGTAGTTCATCAAATAGTGTCTATACCTGTGTGTGATGGTGGTCTCATAATTCTTATGTGATTTTCACCCCAATATTTATTTTTAACAGCATACAAAATTACTGTTGTCTCAGATTTTTCCCAGGTTGCAATGCGGCTGAGACCTGACCTCACTAGTCAGCTGATGACAGGGAGCCTGTCTGCTTCAATGGGTGGAGGGGTCGCTTGGTGGGAGAGAGATCAATCTGCAACTAATGCAATAACTGTAGGCACCCTGATTGAAAACCACAGGTCTTTTGAATGGATGCAGCTCATTTATGTTTCAATGGGTGGGGTGGCTGATGTGTGGGAGGAAGGAAACTGGAATTATGGGACCTGTAGGCAAAAAGGAAAAACTCAAACAGAAAATACAGATCACAAAAAGCTAGCCACAATGTTATGATAATCCTACAACATAGCCATTTAGCCTCAAGACAAGCACAGATCCTTCCTAAGCATGTCCATTACTGTCTGGCAGGTACGTACTAAAATCACCTTATGGTGGATAACCCCTTTAAGGCAGCAAATATTCTGTGTATTTATGAATCCAGCTTCTCATTCACACATCTACGGCTTAAGATTTTAGGAGCTTTAGGTTGCTTTTGTTGAGCTCAAATATTCCTTCTGCCCCTTTTACCACCCTTTATAAAGGGGCAACTTTATTTAATTAAAAAGAATGTCTTTTTAATTATAAAAAAAAACATATGTAGACAATCCAAAAAAGCTTTTTATACACAACCACTTCCAGTAGACTTAAATAGAGTACATTACTGAAGACATTTGCACAATTAATAAAAACTTGTGTAGGCTTAGCCTACATAGTTTACACTTGTCCATGGACAAGGCATGTCTACAGTCTGGACAATAACACAGGAGGAAGAATGACTGGCTTTGTGAATACACATCCATAGACTAATGGAGTGATGCCAACCCCTCCTGATTACCACCTGCTAAGACAATGGTGACACTTCCCATGTACATCTAGATACTGCCCATAATGCAACCCTACTAGGGTATTTAAGAACCTGAGCCAGGAATGTGGCGATACACCTTTTCGGTAGACCAAGTGTGAAGCTGATACTGCAGCCAGCCCCTATTCTGTATGCTGGAAATACCATTGCTCTTAGATCATTGTACATTAGAGCAGAGAGTTCCTTCATAGTCCTACAGCTTAGGGGGTCACTCATCAGGAAGAGGACCAAAAGTTTTGCTGCCTATCTGACCAGTAAGTGAAGTTTACCTGTTTACTATATTTCGTTGTCTTTGGATCTTTCCATACTGGACTGTACCTCACTTCGGTGGACTGTGTTGTTGTTGCTGTTGTAATGACTGCCTGGTCAGGTTGATGTATTGAGGCCATCAGCATAACTGATTATTAATTTAAAAAAAAAAAAAAGTGGGCTCCACCAGGATTGTTTGTCTGCAGAACCCATGAATGGTCTCGGGGACCATGCAGGAAAGAAAGAGAAACACCATCTTTTCATGTTTAACATTATTGGCAGTGTGCAATTGAAGGAAAATACACCATAACAGAAATTAATACTGGACAAACAGTTGTCTATGGCAATTTACAATGTTAGGGCTGATAGGGGCATGACAAAGACAACTTTAGAGAAGTGTCAAAGCAATTCTTCAGACCACATGCCTGGGAGTGCTGCTGTCAATCAATGTCATACTCATGCCGATAGTTGTGTGATCACCATGACACAATTTGCTGATGATATAGAGATTTTGAGTATATATGATGTAAATTCCTTCATTTACCAACATAAAAGGGATTTTATAATTGAAAAAAGATATACAAAAATGTTCCATTAAAATATTTCTGATCGAACTTTGCATGTGTCATGGTACAAAGTTCTAATATGTAATGTTTAAAAACGGGCTCTTTATTTATAATAGCTTCTTGTAATCAACAAAGGTGTTGGTACTCATTCAGTAGCTTCTTCTTAAGTTAAAGCATTCTTAAGATTCAAGGGCAATGACCATGGACCACCTCATTGTACCTTCAAACTCACAATGTTGGAGAGTCCTCTGGTAATTACTGCATTAACAATACCAGGTGAACTGCATTGTTATACAAAGTCCTTTTTTACATTGCTAAAGAATGGCTTTGTATGAAAGCAGGTAGAAATGTAAAAAAATCAAATTATCAGAGGTTTAGCTAATGCTTGGCCAGAATTCAAGAATTACCAATAATTAAATACATAACAGTTATATGCAATTCTTTTAAATGAGTTAAAGGGGTATTCTGGCCTTCTACATCTCATTTCCTATCCGAAGGATAGGGGATAAGATGTCTGTGTCGGGCGCTGCCTCCGAGACGTGACGTCACAGCCATGCCCCCCTTGTGACATCACGCCATGCCATGGGGACGTCCTGTGACGTCTTGAGGGGGCATGGCCGTGACATCACATCTTGGAGGCAGCGCACTGCACAAGAATGTCGGGGTTTGCACCAAGATCACAGGGGTCCCAGCACAGGAACCTTGTAATCAAACATCTTATCCCCTATCCTGTGTATCACATTTTTGTGTGTTTTAGACACTTTTTGTGCCTTGCCTGACAACTAAGCCAGCCTTTCCTTAAGAGAGGGACGGCATAAGATTCAACAACATGCTAGCACATTTTATAGCTATTCTGATGCAAATCAAGCCATCTAATAGGTGGAGTAAAGTCACCCCCCGATCCTGCCCGCTATCTTCCGTAAAAAAATCATCAGTAAACCACAGGTCAAGAAAAACAAGAGCCCTATGGTTCAATGGGGAAAGAAGGAGGAATATGATCACCATACATGTTACCATTATACTGTTACTAACCAAATCCTGTATACTGAAACCAATACTATCAATAATACCAGTATACAAGGAGGAATATTATCACTATACATATTACCATCACACTGTTACTGACCAAATCCTGTATACTGAGACCAATATTACCAGCATGCAAGGAGGAAATATTCCCCCCATACAGTGGCCATATATGTGTAGTGGTAGATATTAGCTCTACACAGGCTCTTCAGACCATATAAGTGATTACATACAGTTACATCAGGTGACATCTTCTCTGATCGGAGTCGTTCACTTTCCTTTTTCTTCTCCATCCAGCCCAGACCGTCATGACTACTTCTTCCTTTCACAACTTGTCTCCACAGAACCTGCCAGACAAACATTATAGGCTCCGCACTTTTCCTGCACCTACAACGCTCCCTACAGTAATAATAGAGTGGCTAGATAAGTGGGTTGGGGAAGAGTAGGTAGGTCTGTCCCCCTCCATTAGATAGTTAGGTCACTCCAGAAGGTAGACAGGTCCCTTCACATATTGTAGTTTCCCTCATTACACAGGTGCCCAGAGTAGGGAGGTACCACCTGTAGGTAGGTCTCCGTTTAGATAGCTGCCCCCTTAGGTATTAATCAGCAGCCCCCTCAGGTAGTAAACAGTAGCCCCCTTAGCTAGTAATAGCCAGCAGCCCCCTTAGGTAGTAATCAGTAGCCTCCATAGGTAGTAATCAGTAGCCCCCTTAGGTAGTAATAGCCAGAATCCCCCTTAGGTATTAATAGTAGTAGCTCCCTTAGGCAGTAATCAGTAGCCCCCTTAGGAAGGAATAAGTAGCCTCCTTAGGTAGAAATAAGTAGCCCCCCCCCTAGGTAGTTATCAGTAGCCCCTTTAGGTAGTTATAAGTAGCCCCCTTAGGTAGGTATAAGTAGCCCCCTTAGGTAGTTATCAGTAGCCCCCCTTAGGTACTTATCAGTAGCCCCCCTTAGGTAGTTAACTGTAGCCCCCTTAGGTAGGTATAAGTAGCCCCCTTAGGTAGTTATAAGTAGCCCTTTTAAGTAGAAATAAGCAGCCCCCTTAGGTAGGAATAAGTAGCCCCCTTAGGTAGTTATCAGTAGCCCCCCTTAGGTAGTTATCAGTAGCCCCCCTTAGGTAGTTAACAGTAGCCCCCTTAGGTAGGAATAAGTAGCCCCCTTAGGTAGTTAACAGTAGCCCCCTTAGGTAGGAATAATTAGCCCCCTTAGGTAGTTATCAGTAGCCCCCCTTAGGTAGTTATCAGTAGCCCCCTTAGGTAGGAATAAGTAGCCCCCTTAGGTAGGAATAGAAAAAAAAACATTTACCTGTCTCCCGCACGGTCCATGGCCTTTTCTCTTCTGTCTTCTTCTCCGGTCTGTGCTTCAACGCATGATGATGTCATTTATGTAACAGAGTGCAGAGGACTGAAGAACAGGCCTTTTGTTGGCACCTGCATTATGTCGGTGGGCCACAAGAGTGATAGACAGGGCGAGGAACCAATGGCTCTTCACTCTGTCAATCAGCCGAGCCTGAGCGCCGCATTGAACGATAGGCACGTCTGTAAGACGCGCTCATAGTTTAATGCATTCTGGACCAGCAAAGGAAGCAGGAGTCCACTGTGTAAACAGCGCCCCCCCCCCCCCCTTCTGTGCTGCGGCAGCTGCAGGCCATGCAGGACCCCGGGAACCTTACTGGCTGTACCCCCTGATGGTGGCCCTGAGTAAAGTTAGACAAAAGGGTTTAACCCCTTAATGGCATCTGTTATTTTAGTGACAACATAAACCAAGCTCCGGAGATGGTGGGTGCCAGGTGCTATCAGCAACTGGCTTTGTCAATTTCTGACATGAAGGATCATGCCGATGTCAGTCAGTTAGCATCTTAAATGCCACGATCAATAGCGATCATAGCATTTCAAATACTAAATCACAGATACCAATTAGCAACCCCATAACACAGTTGTGGGGTGCTGATCAGTTACCATGGTCCCAAAAGCCTTCTTAAGGCACCTGTGCATGCCATGCAGATTTGTTGGTATAAGCTACTTACCTAATTGCTTTTAAAAGTCCCCTTGGCCCTCCCAACTTGACTTAAAAAGTCCACAAAAAACTTTAATTTGACTATAAATAACAATATATAAAGTACATCCCCTAACTAAAATATTAAAAAATCAAATTAAACTTTTCAAAAAAAAAAAAAAAAAAAAGCTAAAGTTGCTGAGGTAATAAAAAAATCCCATCTACCCATATTGATGAATAGAAACTACAACTATGAACTATGAATAAAAACTACAGATTACAGTGTGAAAAATGATCCCTCATGTAGTTTCATATACAGAAAAAAAACAAAGTTTTAACTTTTTTAAAGTAGTAAAAGAAAACAAAAGCTATATAAATTGGGTATCCTTGTAATTGGACTCATCCACAGAATATAGGCAAATAGAGGAAATTTAAAGAATTTTCTGAATTAAGAAAGTTGGTTAAAAATAACATAAAATAACATATAGGCCCATTAGGTACCTGATAAATCACCCGGCATTTCAGCACCATCACACTAGTGGGCCCAACTTTTGTCTACTGTGCTTCCGTAATGACGTTCCTATATATAAAATGTGTCTGCTGCAGCCAATTACTGGTATTAGTGGTGTATAACACAAGACCCTTGAGGCCAGTGAATGACTGCAGCGGTAATGAGGGTATATGGGCAGGTTATTGCTGTAGCCTAGTAAGAAAGGATTAGCAGCACCACCCAGAGCTGGAACGGTCAATTGTTTTTTTTTGACCACATCATGCCCATTCACCATCACTTGTCATAAAGCACCATTTTTTCATTCCAGCACAGCTATATCCATGTATTTTATTACTCCTAACTTGACCATGTGATCACCAGTCTGACTCTCACAAAGTTACCATGCTTAATGTGTCACAGGATGTCAGTCCTGCTAACTGGAGAATGACATCATCACCTATTAGAATCCATACTGCTAGCTCCATGACCCCTTAGCACCTAAATATGTATGGCCCGGCTATCTATAGTAGCTATACAACTCCCCTGAGGTTGTGTTCATACATTGTGATTTTTTCTAACTCCAGCCCTAGCATCCAGAAGCGTATCTATAGCTTCTGGGTCCTAATGCAAAATCTGCAACAGGGCCGCATGTGCCATTTAGGCGGTCTTTCATGGGGAAGATATGCCTTGGGGCCCCCTTAAGCACCAGAGCCCCCATGTGACTGCTACCTCTGCATATCCTTTAGTTATGCCCCTGATAGCAGCATAATTAGATGACCAGGTGCAGTGACCAAACTCCACACCCTTAGCCATTTTATGGTAAATATTGGCTGTATTACAGAATCACTTCAGTGTGGAGTTACAAACCAACATGGAGCTAAAATTATTCTATAAGAGTCACTGCTGCACTAAAAAAATCCTGGAGTGCTAATTTAAAAAACAAACAGTCTATGGCATGATCGGCTGAATTCAGCCAATTTTCTACTTTGACTTTTTTTTCTAAACCACGATTACCTACCATTTCCATTGTATGAAAAATACTGTAAGACTTTGACCGACACATTGTGGCCAATAAATGTCCCATATGTATGTCAGTAAATTCGATTCGTCACGAACTTCTCGGCTCGGCAGTTGATGATTTATCCTGCATAGATTAGTTCAGCTTTCAGGTAATCAGGTGGGCTGGAAAAGGTGGATACAGTCCTAGGAGACTCTTTCCTAGGAATGTATCCACCTTTTCCAGCCCACCAGAGCAGCTGAAAGCTGAACTAATTTACCCAGGATAAGTCATCAACTGCCGAGCCAAGAAGTTCGTGACGAATCCAATTTACTGTAAGTTCGCTCATCTCGAATGTCAATCTATAGGGTGACAATTATCGGGTATGAGAAGGATGCTCAACAAGCACTGGATTTGGTTCTTACTAGGATGGCAGTGCCATGAACCATCATCAGGCAGGGACTCCATTTTGTTCTTGGGGTGGGCCCCATTCTTATCTGCCTAGAATTTTACAGTAATGCATAACACAGGTGGTAAAAAAGAAAGACAGTGAGACAAAAAACGACCACAAAAAAGAAAAAAGACACACACACAAATAAGACAAAATTGGTAAATGGCTTTAGCAGATGCTTTCTTATTTTAAAAAAGAGACATTCACTTCACCAATGACTTTCTGCTTTCATTGTAAACTTTTCAATTCAATTTAACGGAACAAAACACAAGAACACATATGGTTCTTTCCTAAAGGCGAAACATTTTTTTTTTGTTCTGCCAGAACAAAGAGAACAAATGTAAACTCTGAGGAGCGCTAATTTGGAGATTTTCTGTAAAAATAAGCAATTAACATAAATGGAAATTATGAATAGTTTGTTTGCTTTATTTTACACAGTTCATTCCTGTAGTATTTTACAAAGTTGTACATCTTGACATTGCTGAAAATAGAAGGTATAAAAGGTATACTGACTAAATACACAAACATACCGTTAGTATGAAGAGAACGGGTCCAACAAAGGCCCAGATGATATCACTATGAACGTTCAGCCAGCAGTGAGCATCTGCCAGATACTTATTAAAGGAGGTAGCCAAGGTCACGCTTACAATAATGACTGGCAGGCCTATGAAAAGAGAAGGGAAATCCATTGAGAACACAGAATTATCCTTTTTAGCATTTCGTATAAAAATATAAACACAACATTGAGTGAAACAATAATGAATTGGTAAGATAACTGATATTTAAAGCAAATATATCGTCTGAATATAATGCTTTACACAGCAAAAAAAAAAAAAATTGTGGCACTTGGCCAATAGAAGCAATAAATACAGCAAATTTACAGTTATGCGTCCACTGTATCCCCCCTATCAATTATTGACAGACTGCCGACTGTCCACCGCAGCCTGACACCAGTCACCAGTAGCCAAACAGAACACACTTCTTAATGCTGCATTGGCCAATAGAAGAATGTATCTGTAATATAGTGTCTTAAAGGGGTTATCCAGGAAAAAAAACGTATGTTTTATATATCAACTGGCTCCAGAAAGTTAAACAGATTTGTAAATTACTTATATTAAAAAAATATTAATCCTTCCAGTACTTATGAGCTGCTGAAGTTGAGTTGTTCTTTTCTATTTAGGTGCTCTCTGATGACACGTGTCTCGGGAACGGCCCAGTTTAGAAGCAAATCCCCATAGCAAACCTCTTCTACTCTGTGCAATTCCCGAGACAAGCAGAGATGTCAGCAGAGAGCCCTGTTGCCAGACAGACAACAACAACTCAACTTCAGCAGCTGATAATTATTGAAAGGATTAAGATTTTTTTAATAGAAGTAATTTACAAATCTGTTTAACTTTCTGGAGCCAGTTGATATAAGAAAAAAAGTTTTTTCCTGGAATACCCCTTTAACATGGGGAAGCATATTCAGATGACAGATCTTTATAGTGGACTTGTTAGCAGCTGAACAGAGGTACAAATAATGCCATGACTACATAGGGTTATTCATCATGATTCTAAGCATATAATTATTATTTACATAGTCCTTTCAAGCACTGAGATAAAAGCCTTTTTTGTCAACATGTAAATAGGGGTTAAGTGCCCAAGGGGCGTTTCCCAGCACGGCAAGAACTCAAGAACCCAGCACATCGTCCAATTCATTGCCTTTTTGCCCACTTGCATATGCCTACTCCATTTGATTAGCAACCACTAGGCTTATTTACCACATGTGGGTGAGGAATCAAAGATGGATTGGCTAACCCTGGGCCTTGATATGCTGTAGAATGCCTCCAGGGCACTTGAGACTCACTTGCGTATTAAGAAGGCTTATACCTTTGCGCTGAGAAGAGGCAGATAAAACTAGGGAGATAAAAAGTTATGCCCACGCAATGAGGCAAGAGCAAAAGTAATTCCCCAGGCCAGCTTGGGATGGTAGTACTTCAAGCAACAATATTGGTGTCAACGGCAGCCTGCATGGAAACTGACCCCGGAGATTTACCTGTGGCACACTTGACTTAAAATAAGGAAGCTGTACAGATGTGCAGTTGTAACATATGTAAGTCCTTTGGTAATTTTTTTTTCCCTCGGTGCAAAACCACATACAGTGTCTGGCTGAGACACTGGGAGATGGAAGAACAAGACCAGAGAGCAATGGAGTTTAACCGATAACTTTGCAAAGTAGTATTAAATAATCCATATACATGGACGTGGAGTTCATTTACTGCTTTTGCAATGTAAATAAAACAGCAACAGGTGATGGGGTTAGTGCAGAGTTATCTTGTGAAAATCAGTAGGGTGTTCTTAGTTCATTCCAGAGAGGTTTAGGTCCCTGAAGTAATGAGAAACACACACCAGTTGGCTCCCGGAGGTAAGAAAAGGTCAAAGTGGTGCACTAGGGTTTGGTCCTTTACTAAACCTTACCCTCTCAGGACTAGAAGTGACTGCAATTTGTCTTGAAGGCTGCAGAAGGAAATCTCCCCCAGGCCAGGCAATAACTTGTACACAAGGTGTCTTAATGAGTTCCTTGCAAGAACCAGAATGGGACCTATGTATCCACGGGTAGTCTTTAGCAACTAACTTGTTCTTTCTCTACTTATATTCTCAATCTACTCCTTCTCTTTTTTTCTATGTTACATACTCAATCAGCTTAATTAAAGGGTATTCCAGGATTTTTTTTTTTATTTGACTATTATACAGGGGCTGTGAAGTTAGTGTAGTTCAAAATATAGTGTCTGTACCTGTGTGTGACGGTTTTCTCACAATTCTTATGTGATTTTCACTCCAATATTTATTTTTACCAGCATACAAAATGACTGTTGTGTCAGGAGTTTTCCCAGGTTGCAATGCGGCCAAGACCTGACTCACTAGTCAGCTGATGACAGGGAGCCTGTCTGCTTCAATGGGTGAAGGGATCGCTTGGTGGGAGAGAGATCAATCTGCAACTAATGCAACAGCTGTAGGCAACCTGATTGAAAACCACAGGTCTTTTGAATGGATGCAGCTCATTTATGTTTCAATGGGTGGGATGGCTGATGTGTGGGAGGGAGGAAAATGGAATTGTGGGATTTGTAGTAAAAAAAAAAAAAAGAAAGGTCAAACAGGAAATAGCATCTCACAAAACGCTAGCCACAGTGTTATGGTAATCTCACAACATAGCCATTTAGCCCCAAGATAAGCGCAGAGCCTTCCTAAGCATGTCCATTACTGTCTGCCAGATACGTACTAAAATCACCTCATGGTGGATAACCTCTTTAACAAGGGTTTGATAGTTTGCTAGAATCTACTCTTTTTTACTCAGGAGCCCTGAATCTTAACTCGCTGGTTTTAGCCAGTTTACGAAGTAACTAAATGTGTGTGCGTGCATGTGTGAAAAGCTTTCTCAAACTTGTCACCATCCGTATGCATTAGCAGCATGAAAAAATATAGTATTAGGCTTCGTTTCCACTTTTTTGCAAAAACAACCTTTTGTTGAGACTTAGGCATTTTCATAAGGAAAATCTTGATGTTTTCCTCCCGTAGAAGTCTATGGGAGTGAAAAAAAATATATAAGAAAAACACCATGTGGGTTTTAATTTTGGCATTTTTGCAGGCAATTTTTTTTTTTTTTTTTTGGACCATAGCAATCCCAAAAAGCAATCCCTTTTTTTAAAAAAAGAAAAAAAAATTGTAGGGTACCTTTAAAAAAATAAAATAAAAAAAAGATACAGTAGTGATGGAGAAAATTGTATTTAACAAAATTTATATTTTTATGATTACATTTTTATTATTTTTTAAACAGGGATCAATTTATGTGGGAAGGCAGGGAACTAAAAATGTTAAATGTAAAAATAATATTTTTTAAATAAATTTTGTTAAACTTTTTATTAGTAATGTATTTTTAATAATGTGTTTAACAGTGTGAGTGAGTGTGTGTTTTTAACTTTTTTCACTTTTATTTTCTTAATTTTTTATGTTTTTAAGTAGTACTACTACTCCCAGCATGGAACAGACTGTAGTGGTACCAGAGCTGTAGTTGCCATGAGGTGACTGAGGCAGTCGCCTCAGGCACAGCTGCAACCTCTGAAGTGACGCAGATGTGCTACCCCCTTTTTTTTTCTCTTGCACGGCCGCTGCGGTGTGCGGGTTGCCTCGGCAGCTGCAGCCTCTGTAAAGGGGGCACAGACGTGCACCCCCTTTTAGTTTTTTACCTCGTTGACAGTCTGAGGTGTGTAGTCCTTTAAGAGTACCGCAGTTGTTTGTTGGTAGTATAACGAAGCATCATGTCATTGATGACGTGCAACGTGGTCCCAGCTACAGAGTGGAGAATGCAGTGGGTGAGATGAGCATGCGCCTGACGTCAGTCTGCCTCATCACCTCCTGTGAGTAGTACAGCATCTATATTACTTGTCAAACGGTCACCGGAAGTTGGTTGACAGGTGCCACGCCCCCTTAGTCCCAAATCCCAACAATTCTGGTGGTGTTTGACAGGTACCACGCCCCCTGCCCCACGTGTCCTAACTATGTCCATATGCTGGCCCCAGCTCTCCCAAGACCCCTACCTCTAACATCTGACGTCATGCTGCTATGGCAACTACGTCCCAGCCCCCTCCCCAGCTTATCACACACACACATATATTCACATTAACTATCAGGAAAATACAGAGCCCATAGATTGCTTATGTAGTTATGAGCACCCTTTATATCACATTTTCATTTATACCAAAGTAAATCAGTCATTGACAGCCACACATTATACCGCATAGCAATTTACAATAGGATTTTTACTATGCGGTAGATTAAACAATACTAACACTAATTCACAGACACACCACTTTCGGCAGTCAAGAAGGCCTCTTTTATCTCGGTAAGGGGTACAAAGTGTTAAAGGAATACTTCAACAAGTCAGGCTTTTACGCTAGTGTAGGCGAAGTTGTAAAGGCGGTCAACGATCAAATAGATAACTTGAAGATATCAAGCGAAAACTTTAAACTACGTTATGATACTGTAAAGAGGGCCCGAAAAAAATGTGCTCACAGGCTTATGCAATGTATAAGCATCTTGCAGTTGTAACGTTGAAATTAGCTCGGTTTTATTTATTCCGTATTTCTTAACTGCAAGGTATAGTTTCTCAATCCCTGCGAAACTAGCCAGTGAACAAGCCTTGAAATCATGCAGTATTTTTTCCGTTCGGGCGCGCACCATGTCTGCTAAAGTAATAACATATTTCATTTGCGGCTTCTATATAAGTAGTGGATCGTGTATAGCATATGTTTTATACAGTCTTAATACAATGTTAACTATTCATTTAATATAACAGGCTCTGAATGAGGTTGTGGCTTGTGAATATTCATCAGTGGGAATGTGTCACAGTCCCTCCGCCGACCTGTGGTGCGTGGACATGCCTCCACAGCTGTTTCGGCAAATATATATATATATATATATATATATATATATATATTTATAGTATACAAAAAAAGAGGATTGCAGCAGCACATTGGTCAAAAAATTGAGGCTCTTAGCGCACTTTTTGATCAAAACGTGTCCCCCATCCACCACGAGGAGGTGGCCTCATTTAGGATGGGACCCTAACACAAATTCTGAGCCTAACGCTCAACTATCCACTCACCTCTGCTGGGCATATAGCCTCTGACTGGGTGACTTGCTGGATCCATTTAAAACTCCACCTGTGAAAACGGGGGAAGGATGCACAGCTAAAGAGGGTGCCATTTCCCCCTGAACTGTACATACAAGAAAAAAGAAAGATAGCCAGCACAACAGCCTAATACACGGGTGCACACTGCCATGGCAGATACAGGGGGACACGTTTTGATCAAAAAGTGCGCTAAGAGCCTCAATTTTTTGACCAATATGTGCTGCTGCAATCCTCTTTTTTTGTATACTCTGTATCTGCCATGGCAGTGTGCACCCGTGTATTAGGTTGTTGTGCTGGCTATCTTTCTTTTTTCTTGTTTGTACAATTCAGGGGGAAATGGCACCATCTTTAGCTGTGCACCCCTCCCCTGTTTTCACAGATGGAGTTTTAAATGGATCCAGCATGTCACCCAGTCAGAGGCTATATGCCCAGCAGAGGTGAGTGGATAGTTGAGCGTTAGGCTCAGAATTTGTGCTAGGGTCCCATCCTAAATGAGGCCACCTCCTCGTGGTGGATGGGGGACACGTTTTGATCAAAAAGTGCGCTAAGAGCCTACATTTTTTGACCGATGTGTGCTGCTGCAATCCTCTTTTTTTGTATACTCTGTATCTGCCATGGCAGTGTGCATCCGTGTATTAGGCTGTTGTGCTGGCTATCTTTCTTTTTTCTTGTTTGTACAATTCAGGGGGAAATGGCACCCTCTTTAGCTGTGCACCCCTCCCCCGTTTTCACAGATGGAGTTTTAAATGGATCCAGCATGTCACCCAGTCAGAGGCTATATGCACAGCAGAGGTGAGTGGATAGTTGAGCGTTAGGCTCAGAATTTGTGCTAGGGTCCCATCCTAAATGAGGCCACCTCCCCGTGGTGGATGGGGGACACGTTTTGATCAAAAAGTGCGCTAAGAGCCTAAATTTTTTGACCGATGTGTGCTGCTGCAATCCTCTTTTTTTGTATACTCTGTATCTGCCATGGCAGTGTGCACCCGTGTATTAGGCTGTTGTGCTGGCTATCTTTCTTTTTTCTTGTATGTATATATTATATATATATATATATATATATATATATATATATACATATATATGCTTAAAGTTACAAGGTAAAATCCTCATACTGGCAACAGCAACACAGAGAACCACTACCTCCACAAAGCTCTATCTTTGAACAAAACGTGAGTAGTTTTTCTCTATTTACTCTTTCTAGCCATTTTGTAATTGTATGCCGGAGCTGTGTGCTTTTATGCTTTTTTATTACCGTATATACTCGAGTATAAGCCGACCCGAGTATAAGCCGAGACCCCTAATTTCAACCCAAAATCCCAGGAAAAGTTATTGACTCGAGTATAAGCCTAGGGTGGGAAATACCTCATCCCCCCTGTCACCATCCAGACCCGTCATTAACATCCTCATAATCATCCCCTTGTCATCATCCCACACATCCCCCCTTCATCATCCCCTTATCATCCC
The DNA here is from genome assembly GCF_029499605.1 of Hyla sarda. NCBI lineage: Eukaryota > Metazoa > Chordata > Amphibia > Anura > Hylidae > Hyla > Hyla sarda. The sequence continues at coordinate 32,512,220 of NC_079197.1, forward strand.
ACACATCCCCCCTTCATCATCCCCTTGTCATCATCCCACACATCCCCCCTTCATCATCTCCTTGTCATCATCCCACACATCCCCCCTTCATCATCCCCTTATCATCCCCCCTTCATCATCCCCTTATCATCGCACACATCCCCCCTTCATCATCCCCTTATCATCCCACACATCCCCCCTTCATCATCCCCTTATCATCATCCCACACATCCCCCCTTCATCATCCCCTTGTCATCATCCCACACATCCCCCTTTCATCATCCCCTTATCATCCCCCCTTCATCATCCCCTTATCATCCCACACATCCCCCCTTCATCATTCCCTTATCATCCCGCACATCCCCCCTTCATCATCCCCTTATCATCCCACACCCCCCCTTCATCATCCCCACCCCCCTTCATCATCCCCACACCCCCCCTTCATCATCCTCTTCTCATCATTCGCCCTCAGTGGTCTTCAACCTGCGGACCTCCAGAGGTTTCAAAACTACAACTCCCAGCAAGCCCGGGCAGCCATCGGCTGTCCAGGCTTGCTGGGAGTTGTAGTTTTGAAACCTCCGGAGGTCCGCAGGTTGAAGACCACTGCGGCCTTCAACATCATCCAGCCCCCCTCTCACCCCCTTTAGTTCTGAGTACTCACCTCCGCTCGGCGCTGGTCCCGTCCTGCAGGGCTGTCCGGAGAGGAGGTGGTCCGGTGGGGAGGTGGTCCGGGCTGCTATCTTCACCGGGGGCGCCTCTTCTCCGCGCTTCCGGCCCGGAATAGAGGTGTTGCCTTGACAATGACGCAGGAGTACGTTGGCAATGAACGCACCTCTGCGTCGTTGTCACGGCAACGTGACTATTCTGAGGCCAGGCCTGAAGCGCTTAGAAGAGGCCTCCCCGGTGAAGATAGCAGCCCGGAACCAGTATCCCACCGGACCACCTCCTCACCGGACAGTCCTGCAGGACCGGACCAGCGCCGAGCGGAGGTGAGTACTCAGAACTAAAGGGGGTGAGAGGGGGCTGGATGATGTTGAAGGCCGCAGTGGTCTTCAACCTGCGGACCTCCGGAGGTTTCAAAACTACAACTCCCAGCAAGCCCGGACAGCCGATGGCTGCCCGGGCTTGCTGGGAGTTGTAGTTTTGAAACCTCTGGAGGTCCGCAGGTTGAAGACCACTGCGGGTGGGGGAGTTCACTCGAGTATAAGCCGAGGGGGGTGTTTTCAGCACGAAAAATCGTGCTGAAAAACTCGGCTTATACTCGAGTATATACGGTAGTAATTTTATCTAGTTTTTGGAGGGGGCATATAGTTATTAATCTTGTATTTTGTGCCTTACTTGGTTAACATAAATGGCGAATTGCTTGGGTGTAGGTTTTTTGCGCCTCCTTTGTTATGTGTATGAATTTGTGTATATATATATATATATATATATATATATATATTCGTATATCAAGTAGTTATTATAATTCTGTTTCAACAGCGTGGGTTGAAGTTTTGTATCTGTTGTATGCCATGAATGGTTTATCCATTATGGTTTATGCTTTTTTTATTAGTAATTTTATCTAGTTTTTCGAGGGGCTTATAGTTATACATTTTGTATTTTACTTGGTTAATATAAATGGTAAATTGCTTAGGTGTATTTTTTTAGGTCTCCTTTGTTATATGTATGAATGTGTATATTGTAGGCAAATATATATATATATATATATATATATATATATATATAGTCGTATATAAAGTAGTTATTATAATTATGTTTCAACACCGCTGGTTAAAGTTGTATCTGTTGTATGCCACGAATGGTTTAGCCATTATTATGTTTGTCTATATATCACTGTCAGCATTAATTATAATTTTACATTTGCACGGTTTTAAGTCCGCGCTAGTTTGCCTGTTAATTTCAAATTTTGTATGTCCTATTATGTTCCCTGCAAAACATCTAGCTCTGCTTCCTTTCCCTAGCCTGTTTTCTAGCGGTCTGTGTAATGAATTTGAACAAACAAAATATGTATTTTACACTAATTTTTATTTATTTTTATTCATAGATGGCCCATCAAACCAGGCTTGAGGCTGTAAATGATTTTGATAACCTTGATAGCTTAGGTAAATAGCTGCTATTTTCATGTTTTTCAAAGAAGTGGCATAAAGCTATAAGGAAGCTGAGTGATAAGAACCTGCCCATGAAGAAAAAGAGAATCAAACTGTTGGCTTCATAGGTCCGCTGTTGGGGTTTGCAATTCCATTAATAACGAGCCTGATTTTTAACAACTAATGGAGCATACAGAGAAAATGTACTTGGTGCCCAACCATGAACTCAACAAGATAAATCATGCCATTACACCTACATCTAGCATACGGCAAAGTATAATACATCGTCTTGATAGTGAAATTAGCGATATTTTACGGCGTGGTGATTTGCCTGATGACGTGAAAATTAAACGATACACAGATATACTGCAAAGATACTTGATTCTTGCTAAACAGGATGCAAAAGAGTTAGCGTCTAAAAATCTTATTACACAACCTGCACCTGGTCCTCAACAATTGATTAATTCCACTACTGATCAAAGTGATTGTGTGAATTTGATTGTGAATAATGTCAATCCCAGGTTTAACCCCTCAACGACGAAGGACGTATATTTACGTCCTCCGCCGGCTCCCGCGATATGCCGCAGCGGGTCGGTCCCGGCGGCTATCAACGGCCGGGACCTGCGGCTAATACAGTACATCACCGATCGCGGTGAAGCCCTGTATTAACCCTTCAGATGCAGCGATCAAAGCTGACCGCCGCATCTGAAGTGAAAGTGAAAGTAATCCGGCTGCTCAGTCGGGCTGTTTGGGACCGCCGCAGTGAAATCGCGGTGTCCCGAACAGCTTACAGGACACCGGGAGGGCCCTTACCGGCCTCCCCGGTGTCCGATCGGCGCATGACTGCTCCGTGCCTGAGATCCAGGCAGGAGCAGCCAAGCACCGATAACACTGATCACAGGCGTGTTAATACACGCCAGTGATCAGCATGAGAGATCAGTGTGTGCAGTGTTATAGGTCCCTATGGGAGCTATAACACTGCAAAAAAAAAAAAAGTGTTAAATGTCATTTAACCCCTTCCCTAATAAAATTTGAATCACCCCCCTTTTCCCATAAAAAAAATAAAACAGTGTAAATAAAAATAAACATATGTGGTATTGCCGCGTGCGTAAATGTCCGAACTATAAAAATATATCATTAATTAAATGATCAATGGCGGTCAATGGCGTTCACGTAAAAAAATTCAAAAAAGCGTATTTTTGGTCACTTTTTATACCATTAAAAATGAATAAAAAGTGATCAAAAAGTCCGATCAAAACAAAAATGGTACCGATAAAAACTTTAGATCACGGCACAAAAAATGAGTCCTCATACCGCCCTGTACATGGAAAAGTAAAAAAGTTATAGGGGTCAGAAGATGACATTTTTTAAACATATACATTTTCCTGCATGTAGTTATGATTTTTTCCAGAAGTGCGACAAAATCAAACCTATATAAGTAGGGTATCATTTTAACCGTATGGACCTACAGAATAATAAGGTGTCATTTTTACCAAAATATGCACTGCGTAGAAACGGAAGCCCCCAAAAGTTACAAAATGGCGTTTTTTCTTTGATTTTGTCGCACAATGATTTTGTTTCCATTTCGCCGTGAATTTTTGGGTAAAATAACTAATGTCACTGCAAAGTAGAATTGGTGACGCAAAAAATAAGCCATAATATGGATTTTTAGGTGGAAAATTGAAAGGGTTATGATTTTTAAAAGGTAAGGGGGAAAAAACTAAAGTGCAAAAACTGAAAAACCCTGCGTCCTTAAGGGGTTAAAGAAATGCAGAGCTATTGTTAAGCAAGATGCTCCAGAACAGAGATGTTACGGCGTGGAGTGGTAAAGGTGAATTTATTTTTTAAATTTTTTTTTTTTTTTTTTATCTACCGCATTGTAAAAATCCTATAGCCCATAGTAACCAATCAGCTCGCTTCTTTCATTTTTAAAAAGGCCTGTGAAAAAATGAAAGAGGCGATCTGATTGGTTGCTATGGGCAACTTTTCCTCTGGACAGGTTTTGATAAATCTTCCCCCTTATCTTTATTCCATAGGTCCATATCATAACAATGATACCTAATTTATATAGGTTTTGTTCTGTTTTATATGACAATCAATATGCCTAAAATTGTTTTAACCCTTATAATGATTCTATTTTTCCAAATACAGGGCTCACTTTTTGTGCCATGATCCGTAGTTTTTAAGCTTTACCATTTTTGTCTTCATGAAATTTTTTTTAGCATGTTTTATTCATTTTTGTATAGTATATAAAATGACCAAAAATCCTTAATTATGGACTTTGACATTTTTTTATGTTTATACCATTGACCGTGTGGTTTATTTAATTAAAGTTATATTTTAATAGTACTGACATTTACACATACGGCGACATTACATTTATTTTAGTTTACATTATTTTATTTAAACAATGGGAAAAGGTAGATGATTAAAACTTTGATTAGGGAAGGGGTTTATAGACATTTAGGGGCTGATCGGATAAACCGGAGGCAGGTAGGGATCCTCCATTCTCTTTCTGAGCTGATCAGGACACCACAATTTTGCTACGGTAGACCTGATTAGCTCAGAGGATGTTTTAGATGAATGTCCATTCTATTGGTGTATATAAAAAATACACCTGTACTCACCTCCAGCGCTCCCGCTGTGCCCTGCTCTGGTACCTGGGTGCAATCCTTTTCTTGAGATGCAGTGTGCCGCTTTGGCCCAGAGAGACATCGGGCCCCAGAGTGTCATGCTGCTGCTTAGCTGGTCGAGGCGGGACATCACTACGGTCAGTGGTTGGCTCAGCAGCAGTACGACACACTGGGCCACAATGTCACTCTGGGCCCAAAACATGCTGCAGCTCAGGAAGATTTATCCTCTACTGATTTACCTGATTTATCCTCAACCAGAGTTATATCGTGTATTATACTCCAGAGCTCAGGGGCATAGCTAGAAATCACAGGGCCCCGATGCGAAAAATTGTCCTGGGCCCCCCCTACCCCTCGACAACCCGCTTCCCCAATCCCTGACAAACTCCTTACCCAGCCTCGACCACACAAATATAATAATGAATGACAGGCAGAGCCGTACTGGGGCCAAAAATAAGCCCAGGCATTTTAAAATAAGTAGCCATTTTTATGGTGGGGGTCCGACTGCTTAGACCCCCACCAATCACCTTGGTTCAAGGGGGTCTCCAGCTGTTATAAAGCTACAACTCCCATCGTGTCTGGAGATCCTTAGGCATTATGGAAGTTGTTGTTTTGCAACAGCTGGAGAGCCACAGATTGGATCAGACAGAACACACAGTGATATCAGTGACCTAAGTGACATCAGTGACCTGAGTGACATCTCTGTTGTCTTCTCTTTCTCATCTTGTCCAGGCACCAGGTCTTCATCATTGATTCCTCAGCTTGTCAGCAGATCCTCATTCTCTATATAAAGACATTAATCATTATAACCCTGCCAAATACTGTGTCCCCTGAATATAATACTGCCAACCACTGTACCCCCTGAATATAATACTGCCACCCACTGTATCCTCTAAATATATTATTGCTACACACTGTACCCCCCTGAATATACTGCTACCCACTGTACCCTCAGTATATTATTGCTACACATTGTACCCCCTGAATATACTGCTACCCACTGTACCCTCAGTATATTATTGCTACACACTGTACCCCCTGAATATAATACTACCACCCACTGTACCCTCTAAATATATTATTTCAACACACTGTACCCCCTGAATATAATATTGACACCCACTGTACCCTCTAAATATATTATTGCTACACACGGTACCCCCTGAATATAATATTGACACCCACTGTACCCTCTAAATATATTATTGCTACCCACTGTACCCCCTAAATATACTGCTACCCACTGTACCCTCAGCACACGTCCTATGTGTGTTACAGCAAGGCAAAGTGTTCTCCCTATCAAGGCTCTATGAAGGACAGAAATAGGCATTTTTAATAGCGATTTGCCGCAAATAAATTTGGACCGAATCGAATTTTTAAAAAATTCGCTCTTCTCTAGGTGCCACCCATTGGACAAAATTGCATTATTTCAGTGAAGGTCACATTACATTACTTATCCTATACTGATTGTGAGTTATATCCTGGATTATACCCCAGAGCTGTACTCACTATTCTGCTGTTGGGGTCACTGTGTACATACATTACATTACTTATGCTGTACTTCCTCTGAGTTATGGCCTGTATTATACTCCAGAACCACTTTTTAAAAGATTTTCTGGGCTTGCCTCAGGCGCAAAAGGAGCTAGCTACAGCTCTGAGTAGTACCTGTACTAGTAGGCAGATTGCCCTGGGTGTCACTTTTGACACCTGTTGCGATACTCCTAAATAATGTATAGATGTGGGATCCTGCACTTCTGCGCGATCCTGCACTATGTTCTGCGATGTGAAGTCCTTCACATCACAGATTAATATTTCCCACAGAGAGCGATGATTGGCCAGATCGTTCCAGCCAATCACAACTCTGTGCAGGATATATTAATAGGTGTATATACAGCAGTGCAGGGGACCAGAGAAGAGCTGCCGGCCACTTCTATACATTATACAGGACGATCGCAGCGGGTGTCAGGAGTGACATCCGCTGTGATCTGTCCTTAGCTGCAGGTACTACTGCTCCCAACATGCAGCACACTCTGCTCCATGCTGGGAGCTGTAGTACCTGCATTAATAGACAGATCGCAATGGGTGTCAGAAATGGGACAGATCGCAGCAAGTATCACTCCTGACACCTGTTCGGATCCTCCTGATGTTAATTTCATTACTCAGCTATACGTCATATATCTACTGCCCACCAAGAACTTACAGTGAGCCTGCAATGTGTATACAGTATACACATTGCTGGCTCACTTAACCCCTTTCTGAGCTGTGCGCTATGAACCAGCCCAGCAAGGAAAGAGTTAACTTACACTGCTGGACAGTGTAGGTTAACCCTTTGGGTGGTATACAGAATATACAGCTATCTATAGATAGCTGTATATAGTGTATACGTGTATACAGAAGAGGAGATCCCCTTACCTCCCTCGCTCCCTGTCGGGTCCGTGTAGCTCTGCCCCCTAGTGATGACTTCAACAGACGGGAGGCCGAATGTTAAGTATGAGGCTCTGTTCACATTGTATGTTTTGTATAATGTGAACAGACCCTTCTGCAAGTGTCTTCCCAGACAGGGAGACTCCAGCTGTTGCTAAACTACAACTCCCAGCATGCCCAGATAGCTTTTGGCTGTCTGGGCATGCTGGGAGTTGTAGTTTTGCTTCAATTGGAGGCTCCCTGTTTGGGAAGACATTGTACTATGGGTGCTCTCACCAGTGGAGAGCGCCAAAAATGTGCTAACCCATTTTTTGTGTGGGGGAGTGTTTTTTTAAATAATTTTTTCAAATGTGTTGTGTTTTATTCTTTTATTGAATTTTCAGTCTTAGTAGTGGAAGCCATCTTATTGACGGAATCCATTACTAAGCCAGGGCTTAGTTTTAGCCCCAAAAACAGCTAGCGCTAACCCCCAATTATTACCCCAGTACCCACCACCACAGGTGTGTCGGGAAGAGCCAGTACCAACAGCCCTGAGCATCAAAAATGGTGCTCCTGTGCCTAGGCGGTAACAGGCAAGCAATATTTAGGCTGAGGAGGGCCAATAACAATGGTCCTCGCCCACCCTGGTAACCTCAGGCTGTTGCTGCTTGGTTGGTATCTGGCTGAGAATAAAAATACGAGGAACCCTATGCGTTTTTCATAAATAAATTTAAAAAACCACATAGGGTTCCGCATATTTTTATTCTCAGCCAGATACCAAGCAGCAGTGGGTGAGGACCATTGTTAGTGGCCTTCCCCAGTCTAAATAATGCCAGCCTGTTACCACCTAGGCCCAGGAACGCCATTTTTGATGCTCAGGGCCTGTTTGTACTGGCTCTTCCTGGCTACATGGACCCGGCAGGGACATGGAAGTAAGTGGATCTCCTCTTCAGTATACACTATATACATCTATCTATAGATAGCTGTATATAGTGTATACCACCCAAAGGGGCTATAGGAGCAGGGAGTCCTGTCAGTATAGTGACAGGATTCCCTGCGCCTGTATTGTATACATGGCTTCACTATGAACCCCTGTCTACTATACGTCCGGGGGAGGTGAGAAGTGATGCTGTACATCACTTCTCACCTCCTTACACTCTGTGGACCGGGCCCTCAGCCACCAACCCCCAGAGTGGTACCTGAAGGCAGTGGAAAAACTGCCGTAGGGTACAAATTTGGCTGTTTCCACACACCAGAAAAAACACCAGAAAAAACTGCCAAAATGCCGAAAAAAAGCTGTGGCAGTTTTTCTGGCATTTTTGCTTTTTTTTTTTTTTTTTTTTAGGTGTATAAAAATAAATAAATAAACTAGTGGAAACCTAGCCTTAAACCAGATGAGCACAGAAAAAGGTTCAATGTACACCAAATCTGAAAACTATTCACTCAGAAATCCCCTATTGTTACAGACTATACAGCTATTTACAGACAATTGGTAACGCAGATCCCTTGGTGAAACAGTGGTCGCAAACACTTCTAAAGCTACATAGCTCCAAGCACAGTAGAACCATGTCTGCATTGGAATGATTTACTATACAAAAAGGAAATTAGATTAAAAGTGGAAATCCATCTTATTTCATGATGTAGTTTTTAAAGGGGTACTCCGGTGTTTCAGCGCTCTGAACATTTTGTCACGGTCACGCCCCCTCATGACCTCACGCCATGCCCTTTCCATTGATGTGTATGGGAGGGGGCATGTTGGCCATCATGCCCCCTCCCATAGACATGAATTGAGGGGGCATGGTGTGACGGCACAAGGGGGCGTGGCCGTGACATCACAACCACTGCCACCAGAACCCAGGGTTTGTTTAGAACGCTGGGTGCTGCAGGAGATTGTGGGGGTCCCCAGCAGAGGGACCCCCATGATCAGACATCTTATCACCTATCCTTTGGATGTCTAGCAGAGGAGTACCCCTTTAAGTCCATCAAACAAAAAGGAAAGCCAACGGAACTCTGTAATAAGGGATATGGGATGGGTCAGCATCGGTTCCAAAATAAATTCATTAACATTGACGTGCGCTGTTAATAACAGAAGTTATGACCCTAACATGAACAGAGCCTATATTTTATACACAAATGATTATTGCACTACTTGATTGTTAAATATTTCCATTTTTCATTCTCTTTTACTGGATTTACGTAGCCGGAGAGTGAAATCTTTCTACATTCCATAGTTGAGGAATCTTGATTTTATTGAGCATTGTATTGCAGCATGAAATAGAAATAAAGAATTCCACACACATACAGTCATTGTTAACAGATCCACAGAAAAAGTGGGATAAAAATAGAAACATATTTTACCACATATTCTACAAAATTTTTCTAGTGATGGATATGCAACAATTTCTAGCGCACCCCACTAACCGGCATTGTACCGGCAGAGTACCCTTCTGACACATGCTGGGCTCAGCTTACTATTTCTTTCATTGGAATAGCTAGTAGACAATTAATATACTACTGAATACCTACAGTAATAACATGTAACAAACATTAATACCATATATTAACATACATTTTAATTTTAATTTATAATGGGTTTTATGGGCTATGTAGACAAAGGAATAGGATATCCGGCTCCCAACTTGGATTAAAATTCCAGACTTTAATTTAGATCAAGTTAAAATCCAAATACAGCATACAAGAACAAAAAAATTGTTAAAAGAACACTAACAAAACATTTCATTAGTGTTCTTTTAACAATTTTTTTGTTCTTGTATGCTGTATTTGGATTTTAACTTGATCTAAATTAAAGTCTGGAATTTTAATCCAAGTTGGGAGCCAGATATCCTATTCCTTTGTCTGCAATCATACCACCTGGGAACCCAGTCTCAGTGTTACAATCCCAAGCTTCCATGAGGAGAGGTTGTGCTGGACGCCTGGACTCAAACAACAGTGAGTGAGCTGATCTATATGTTCTCTATCTAAATACGTTTTATGGGCTATACATACAAATGTATACCCTTACAGTGGCATTTATCAAAGCCTTTAATCTAAGGTATAGTTAGCTCTGCTTGGAAGAAGCAATCAGACTCTTATTCTCAGTTCCCAATTTCTTGACTTACTGACATTAGACCCTTATATTTTCTTTATTTCTTAACCCCTTGGGGACAGAGCCCATTTTGACCCTAAGGACCAGAGCATTTTTTGCACATCTGACCACTGTCGCTTTAAGCATTAATAACTCTGGGATGCTTGTACTTATGAATTTGATTTCGAGATTGTTTTTCCATGACATATTCTACTGTATGATGGTGGTAAATTTTCGTCGATACTTGCATAATTTTTTGGTGAAAAATTCAAAAATTTCATGAAAAATTTGAAAATTTAGCATTTTTATAACTTTAAAGCTCTCTGCTTGTAAGGAAAATAGACATAACAAATACATTATATATTGATTCACATATATAATATGTCTACTTTATATTTGCATCATAAAGTTTACTTGTTTTTACTTTTTGAAGACATTAGGGGGCTTCAAAGTATAGCAGAAATTTTCCAATTTTTCAGGTAAATTTCTAAATCTAAATTTTTCAGGGACCAGTTCAGTTTTGAAGTGAATTTGAGGGTCTTTGTGTTAGAAATACCCCATTATGAAAACTGCACCTCTCAACATATTCAAAATGACATTCAGAAAGTTTGTTAACCCTTTAGGTGTTTCACAGGAATAGCAGCAAAGTGGAGGCGAAAATTCAAAGTCTTCATTTTCTACACTAATATGTTCTTGTAGACCCATATTTTTTATTTTTACAAGGGATAAAAGGAGAAAAAGCCCCTCAAAATATGCAACCCAATTTCTCATGAGTAAGGAAATACCTCATATGTGGATGTAAAGTGCTTTGTGGGTGCACTAGAGGGCTTAGAAGGGAAGGATCGACAATGGGATTTTGGAGAGCAAATTTTGCTGAAATGGTTCTTGGGGGGCATGTCGCATTTAGGAAGCCCCCATGGTGCCAGAACAGCAAAAAACACCCCACATATGGCACACTATTTGGGAAACTACACCCCTCAAGGAACGTAACAAGGGATGCAGTGAGCATTTAGACCCCACTGGCTTTTGACAGGTCTTTGTAACAGTGGGTTATGCAAATGAAAAATGACATTCTTCAATATCACGGATCACTGTTCCAAAAATCTTTCAGTCACCTGTGGGGTGTTAAAGCGCACTATACTCCTTGTTACGTTCCATGAGGGGTCTAGTTTCCAAAATGGGGTCACATGTGGGTATTTATTTTTTGCGTTTATGTAAGAACCGCTGTAAAATCAGCCACCCCTGTACAAATCACCAATTTAGGCTTCAAAAGTACATGGTGCACTCTAACTCCTGAGCCTTGTTGTGCGCACGCAGAGCATTTTACATCCACATGTGGGGTATTTCCGTAACGAAAAATTGCGTTACAAATTTTGAGGGTCTTTTTTTTCCCCTTTTACCGCTTGTGAAAATTAAAAGTATGGGGCAACAGCAGCATGTTAGTGTAAAAAAATAAATAAAAATACACTAACTTGCTGGTGTAGACCCCAACTTTACCTTTTCATAAGGGGTAAAAGGAGAGAAAGCCCCCAAAATTTGTAGCGCAATTTCTCCCGAGTACAAAAATACCCCGTATGTGGCCCTAGACTGTTGCCTTAAAATACGACAGGGCTCCAAAGTGAAAGAGCGCCATGTGCATTTGAGGCCTAAATTAGGGATTTTCATAGGAGTGTACCCAGATGCAAGCGTTAAACTTGCCTCCTCCACCAAAAATACTGTACGTCAGTTTTCCCCAAACAGGGTGCCTCCAGCTGTTGCAAAACTCCCAACATGCCTGGACAGTCAATAGCTGTCCGGCAATACTGGGAGATGTTATTTTGCAACAGCTGGAGGCTAAGTTTTGGAAAAACTGACGCACAAGACATTTTTAATTTTTATTGGAGGTGGGGTGGGGGTGGGCCACAGTGTAAGGGTGTAGTGTATATGTAGTGTGTTTTACTATACCCCTTGTTACATTCCATGAGGGGTGTAGTTTCCAAAATGGGGTCACATGTGGGTATTTGTTTTTTCTGCGTTAATGTCAGAACCGCTGTAAAATCAGCCACCCCTGTACAAATCACCAATTTAGGCTTCAAATGTACACAGAGCACTCTCACTCCTGAGCCTTGCTGTGCGCACGCAGTGCACTATGCGTCCACATGTGGCGTATTTCTGTACTCCACCTGCCAGCCACCGGTCCCTGATCCCTGGTCCCTGTGAGAACACAGGTAACTGGCGCCGCTGGGGATTGAAATCCCCATGAGCGTACAGGTACGCCCTTGTCCTTAACCTGTTCAGGACGTCGGGCGTATGCATACGCCCTGCATCCCGAGTCCGTAAGGACTGAGGGCGTATGTATACGCCCGTGGGAATTCCGGTCCCCACCGCTAGCCGGTTGGGGACCGGATCGGGATGCCTGCTGAAATCATTCAGCAGGCACCCCGGCGCATCGCCCAGGTCAATTCAGACATTCGATTTTCTGCTATTCCGGGCTGATCGGGTCTCTGGTGACCCGATCACCCGGAAAATAGCGATGATCGGAGCTGTCAGGGACATAGTTCCAAGTGGTGGAATTAGTATCCACCCTTCATCATCCATACTTATTCCACTACTTTTTCCCGCACATATCAGTCACCCCATCCATTGAAGCACACCTAGGACAATTCCCTGCAGCCCTGTGGAGAATGATCTCCCTCCCACCCAGCGGTCACTCCACCCATTGAAGCAGACAGGCTAATTTCAACACCTGACTAGTGATGTAATGTTTTGGGCCGCACTGCAACCTGGGAAAAGTTGAGACAACACTCATTTTGTATGCTGTTAAAAATAAACATTGGGGAAAGATCACATAAGAATTGCGAGAACAGCCATCAAACACAGATACAGACACTATATTATGAACTATACTAGCTTTACAGCCCCTTTAACATAGTCAAATAAAAAAATCCTGGAATACCCCTTTAAAGGGAACCAATCATCAGATTTTACCCTATATAACGCTTGGCAAAGCGTTATATAGGGTAAAATCTTTATCCTTACCATCCCCGGGGGACGCTCCTACCCCCAGGGATGGTGAAGATATGAAGTTATAAACTAGTCACCGCCGCAAGTAGTCACCTGGGCGTGGAGCTCTTCTCACCAACTCCCGTTCTTCGGCCGGGAGCAACGCCCCCTCCGCTTGATTGATGGGCCGCGTCATCGCTCTGCTCCGTCTGTTCAGTGGGCGGAATGATGACGCAGCCCATCAATCAATCGGAGGGGGCGTCGCTGCCGGCCGAAGAACGGGAGTAGATGAGAAGAGCTCCCCGCCCAGGTGACTACTTATGGCGGCGGCGGTGACTAGTTTATATAGGGTAAAATCTGATGATTGGTTCCCTTTAAAGGAGTTGTCCAGTTATTAAAAATGTTTCCCCTATCCCTATCTATTATAGAATTCACTATTATTTACTATGAATGTGGAACACTAATGGAGAAGTGATATTAGAAGATAGGAATCTAGCTGTATACTGCATGCCAATCTTTTGTATACCAATTGTTAATCTATAGCCTACCCGCCTTCCATGCCTATGACTTCACCACCAGATCCTGGACAACCTCTTAAAATCTACACAGAATAAAAAAAAAAAATCAAAACCTCACCCCATCCAGTGATGTAGTAAAATTTCATTCTTCTGTCTTCGCTCATGTTAACTGCAACAACTTTACTCCATAATAGTAAGCCTTCAACCAACATCCATGCAAAAGCCGCCATAAAAAAAAGATGGAGACACGCTGTAACTGTTACACATGCAACCTAATAGAGGGTAAAAAAAAAAAAAAAAAAAGACTGAGGTTAAATTTGTAACAATTTGAGAAGTCCAACTGATGTTATAGTTTTACAGCCTCTGTCTTAGCCTTTGTCACTAATTCTGTGTTTATGGCTTGTTATTAGTTTGTGAGGAGAATTAGATTCACAGCGGAGCACTGACCATAGAACGACTAGCCTGATCCTGAAGATCGTGGTGCATACTCATACAGAGATTGTCATAATGCCATAAAGAAACAAAGGAGACTGCACTCACCATTCAGTGATCTTTACTTTAATCCAGTAGGCATATTACAGTACGTGAACAGCAAGCATCATGAGCAAAAGGCAGAGGAGGTTACGGGACAGCACTGTTTTGCACGCTTAGGAAAACAGAAGTGTTGGCAGTGAAAGCACGCTAAGCGTGCAAAACAGTGATGTCCCGTAACCACCTCTGCCTTTTGCTCATGATGCTTGCTGTTCACATACTGTAATATGCCTACTGGATTAAAGTAAAGATCACTGAATGGTGAGCGCAGTCTCCTTTATGTTTCTTCGTGACATTATGGCTTATTATTAGTATTTACATTTATTTAGTGTGAGCGCTGTGCATTAAAGGGGTTATCCTGGAATCAAAAACAAAGATCATTTTGTTCAAAAACCGCTCCCTGTTTGTCTTTAGGTTGGACGTGATGTTACTTCTTTGCTCCATTCACTTCAATGGAACTGTGCTGCAGAACCACACCCAACTTGGAGAGAGACGGGGGGAAGGTTTTTGAAAGAAACAAGCTCTGTTTTTTGATTCCTGGATAACCACTTTAATATTTGTCTCTTATTCTCAAACCTTATAGTTTCTCTTTTTCAACTTGTTAATTTGGAAACCCAAAAATTTCAGGCGAAAGATAATCTACAAGCCACATAAGCTAAATTTAGTTGACCCCCAACTAGAATGAAATAAATATGTAAAGTCTTAAAAACTACTTATAACCATTAAGGGGTAAAAAAAAAAAATGTGGGAGATTTATTTCTTGAGTCTAAAGGGGTAATCCTGTGGAAAACTTTCTGGCACCAGTTTATTTAAAAAAAAAAAAGTTTTCCACAGGAGTACCCCTTTAAAGGGTTGCCCAGCTCCACAGCTGCACATCTCCCTGTGTAATAGGGGATATACGGCTGATTGCTGGAAAGGGCTGCATGATGCTCGAGCCTTGTAATGGGATCTGTAAATGAGTGTCAATCGATGACATTGTGCAGCTTGAACTATCTAATAGGGCCATGAGGTCAGTGATGCCCAAAACGTGATGCTTAGCTCTAGCTAAAATTGGGTATCATCTTGACATACATGGCAGGCTATGTGGCATGCTATTATTTTTTTCATTTTTTATGGCAGACTTGTCAATACCCATGAGTTTTGTGGGGCTGGAAAACCTCTAACTAAATAAAAATAAATCCTACTATTCATGATAATACAATATACAGTAATGGCTGTAAATGTTGGCACCCCTGAATTTTTTTCACAGAATAGGATTGCAGTAATACATGTTTTGCTATACACATGTTTATTCCCTCTATGTGTATTGGAACTAAACCAAAAAAGGGAAGATAAAAAGCTAATTTGATGTAGTGTCACACCAAACTCCATAAATGGTCTGGACAAAATTATTGGCACCCTTAACTTAGTCTTTGGTTGCACCCCCTTTGGAAAAAATAACTGAAATCAGTCGCTTCCTATAACCATCAATAAGCTTCTTACACCTCTCAGCCGGAATGTTGGATCACTCTTCCATTGCAAACTGCTCCAGGTCTCTCTTATTGGAAGGGTGCCTTTTCCCAACAGCAATTTTAAGATCTCTCAACAGACAGACAGATTTAGATCTGGACTCATTGCTGGCCACTTCAGAACTCTCCAGCACTTTGTTGCCATTAGAGATGAGCGAACTTTTAAAAAATTCAATTTGGACGATTCGCCAAATTTTTCGAAAAAATTTGGTTCGATCCGAATTTCTTTTCAGTGAATCTATATTAAAAACTGCTATTTCTGGACTACAGAGAACCTCAATAGGGGTGAAGAACACTTTGCTTTATTTTAACACGCATATGGAGTGTGCTGGGGTAGTGAGATAATACTGTTATTTAGTATGACATGCAGATTACTGGCATTACTTTTAGAATCACTGCCGCAGAGCAACACAATGATAGCCTGGAGGTGGCATCAGTATAAGGAGACCATATAGTGGCTGAACGACAAAGCATGGAGGTGTTGGCAGCATGAGAAGACCATATAGTGGCTGAATGACACAGCGTGGAGGTGTTGGCAGCATGAGGAGACCATATAGTGGTTGAATGACACAGCGTGGAGGAGTTGGCAGCATGAAGAGACCATATAGTGGCTAAATGAGACTGCGTGGAGGTGTTGGCAGCATGAGGAGACCATATAGTGGCTGAATGACACAGCGTGGAGGAGTTGACAGCATGAAGAGACCATATAGTGGCTAAATGAGACAGCCTGGAGGTGTTGGCAGCATGAGGAGACCATATAGTGGCTTAATGACACAGCTTGGATGTGGCTGAAACATGAGGAGACCATATAGTGGCTGAACGACACAGTGTGGAGGTGTTGGCTGCATGAGGAGACCATATAGTGGCTGAATGACACAGCCTGGAGCTGGCAGCAGCATGAGTAGACACTAGGGCTTCACAATCACTAAGATTAAAAGATTAATTTTGAAATTTAAATTGAAGATTTATGGTAGCTAGTGCTACCATAAAAATGTTTAGGCCCAGGCCCATGCCCAGCAGCATCAGTAAACCATATATTGGCTGAATGACACAGCCTGGAGGTGGCTGAAGATTTTTTAATAGAAATTTAAGATTTTGAAATTGAAATTGAGAATTTTGAAATTAAAATTTTAACTCCCAAGTTTTTGTGCCCCAGGTCCCGGCGTGTGGATACAAAAGACCAAATTTAACAAGGATTCATATGTCACATGGCGGCACAATGACAGACCCTGGAGATGGTATCAGTATGATGAGACCATATATTGGCAGAATGACACAGCCTGGAGTTCGCTGAAGCATGATGAGACCATATAGTGTCTGAATGGCACAGCCAGGAGCTGGCAGCAGCATGAGTAGACACTAGGGCTTCACAATCCCCAAGATTAAAAGATGAATTTTAAAATTGAAATTGAAGATTTATGGTAGCTAGTGCTACCATAAAAAAAATTTTAGGCCCAGGAGCATCAGTCAACCATATATTGAGGCTGAATGACACAGCCTTGAGGTGGCTGAAGCATGAGGAGACCATATAGTGGCTGAATAACACAGCCTGGAGTTGCCTGAAGCATGAGGAGACCATATAGTGGCTGAATGACACAGCTTGGAGTTGGCAGAAGCATGAGGAGATCATTGAAACTTAAGATTTTAAAATTGAAATTGAGGATTTTGAAATTGAAATTTTAAATCCCAAGTTTTAGTGCTCTGGGCCTCGGCGTGTGGGTGCAAATGACCAAATTTAACAAGGAGTCACATGTCACATGGCGGCACAATGACAGAGCCTGGAGATGGCATCAGAATGAGGAGACCATATAGTGGCTGAATGACACAGACTGGAGGTGGCTGAAGCATGAGGAGACCATATAGTGGCTGAATTGCACAGCCTGGAGGTGGCTGAAGCATGAAGAGACCATATAGTGGCTCAATTGCACAGCCTGGAGGTGGCTGAAGCATGAGGAGACCATTGAAATTTAGTGCCAGTTAGCAACTCATTACCATATACCGAAAATAGAAGATTACGGCAGAACGGCATGGCGGATGCGGGCACGGTAAGCATCAAACTGATCAGCGTCCCCCGCACTAGCAGCCAGTACTGCTGGTTAGTGCAAGGGGAGAAAGCTGACAGTTTTCCTTTAAACACAAAATGGTTGTTGCCACTGTGCAGTGTTGTTTGTATAATTAAGAAATATTAGGAAATCTGCAATCCAATAGCTATATTTTAAGTGTCAAAAATCTGCACTGAAATTATATAACACAATGGTGCAGCATTCCCAAATAGTCTAAAGTAAAAAAGTGATTTATTCAACTCGTGTAACAGTAGCAATGTTTCAGTTCTCTATTATAATCATTTTCAATCGATACACATCATAGTTTTTGATTAAAGTGCACTTGTGCCAAATCATTACAATTCATCAAGGAAAGTTATGATATAATTAGTACAAAAAAATACTAAATATAAAGTAATTGTCAAGTGAGAGTACATTATAAATACATACATTGGGGGAGATTTATCAAAGGATTTAGACTTGCTTTTCCTGTCTAAATTTGTCGCACAGAAAGTCGCAGTCTAAATATGTGCGACTTTTCTGCGACTTTTGCTGTGGAGGATTTTTAGAACATGATGCATGCAAGTCTATTTTAGACGAAAATGCATTGGAAAATGCATTGGTGCTGAATTTATCAAGTGCGACTTTTGTGCGACAAGTCGCATCTGCCCAAAATACGCTGAAATGTCAGACCATGTTGGAGCAGGTCTAAATGCAGTTTAAGCTGTAGACCCTGAAGTCTGAGCACAGAATTTATCAAGGGCTGTGAGACCTTTGATAAATTAGGAGCACAATAGACAGGAGACTACCACATACGCTGGTCTATAAGCATACCGAGAATAGATTAGATTAGTAAATGTCCCCCATTGTGCTTATACATAAAGTGCATCAAATAAGTGTATATGAATTAGATATAGAATACTTGAAAATGCTCCAGTAAATCTAATCTTGTACTTTGTTACAGGAGTACATAGATTTATTAAAGGGGTATTCCAGGAAAAAACTTGATATATTTATATATATATATATATATATATATATATATATATATATATATATATATATATATCAACTGGCTCCAGAAAGTTAAACAGATTTGTAAATTACTTCTATTAAAAAATCTTTATCCTTCCAATAATTATCAGCTGCTGAAGTTGAGTTGTTCTTTTATGTCTGGCAACAGTGCTCTCTGTTAAAGATGCATTTCTCCTGTGTCTGTTTTTGTGCCATTCAGCACAATAAGTATTGCGATCAACCCACAGACACAGCTATTACTAACTATGTTTATAGGAGTACTGTGGTGTAGTGAAACGTACCCCTTATCCAAAAGCCAACACACCCCCCCTTCATGTATCTCTATGGGAGAGACAGGGACAGACAAATGCTGTATCTCCAGCTCTCCCATAGAGATACATGGAGGGGGTGTGTTGGCCGTTGCTTCATATGGGGGTCAACACGCTCCCTTCCTGGGGAGAACCAGAGTGCCATGTGGGCGGTCAAAAGGGGTCCCAGTGTTTGGACCCCCCATGATCTGACACTCATCCCCTATCCTTTGAATAGGGGGTAAGTTTTACTGCACCACAGTACTCCTATAATATTAATACTATATATTAATACTATATACTTTATAACTATACTATAATATTAATACTATATAACTATCAGAGTGCTCCAATGGAAACATGTGAGGAGGGACCCGCACAATATCCAATGCTAGGCTAAAATGTAATATTATCTCACTCTTGTGAACTGATATTTAAGTAATTAAAAGTGCTGATAATTAATGATAATATATACAGACATAAGAGTTGAACAGCAAAATGACAATTACCTATATCATATATTATTGCAGAAAGTCATATATACCGTCCAACCTATTGCCCGGCAAAGTCATCTATTTTATTGTGAAAATGCGCATTTGTATACTGGGGTCTAAGGGGGAGATTTATCAAAACCTGTGCAGAGGAAGAGTGGTGCAGTTGCCCATAGCAACCAATCAGATTGCTTCTTTCATTTTCCACAGGCCTCTAAAGAGGCCTGTGGAAAATGAAAGAAGCAATCTGATTGGTTGCTATGGGCAACTGCACCACTCTTCCTCTGCACAGGTTTTGATAAATCTCCCCCTAAGAGAATAATGTTTATTATTCAGCAGCTCATATATAAGGTGACTGTGCAACAGGTTATATATATATATATATATATATATATATATATATATATATATATATATGTGTGTGATTTTCTGCCAATCAAGTGCATTACTTTACTTAAAAATATTCTAATGGAGAACTGTAACTGCTGCTATAACATGAGTTTAATAAATGTATGAATACTGAATATTGCAAAAAAAAAAAAAAGCCAAGTTTATTAAATGGCCATCACATACAAAAAGAACATGATAAAAACACTAAAAGGTGCCCTGGAACAGGAACGCCATGACAAACACTGGAGGGGGCCAGACGCTCTCCCTCCTGGAGCACGGAAATACACAGAACAATTGTCACAGAATACCATAAATAGAGTAAAATGACACTTAGGTAAGAAGTATTGCACAACAATGCCAAAGTATCCCCAGGCTACCTACATAATAAAATAAGCCATGAATATGGGTAACTGGAATAACACCTAGGTAAATACTAGCAGTGTGAAAGTAAAATGCACCCTAATAATGAGGGGTCTGGTGGAGCACGGATTCATTTATATCCTTACATTGTGGCATGAATTTGCCATAATGACACAGGTTTTTGCTCATTATTAGGATGCATTTTATTTTCACACTGCCAGTATCTACCTAGGTGTTATTCCATGTCAAGAAGGGAAGACAGCACTAGTCCCTGCTCTTATGCCCGTGACCATCCGGATAACCAGTCCAGATACAGAACATCCAAATGGTATAGGTCACAGCAAAAAGTATGCAGACTCCCAATTTTAAAAAGGCTGTGGTCTTTATTTAGGTCATCAGCAGTGCTGATGACCTAAATAAAGACCACAGCCTTTTTGAAATTGGGAGTCTGCATACTTTTTGCTGTGACCTATACCATTTAGGTGTTATTCCAGTTACCCATATTCATGGCTTATTTTATTATGTAGGTAGCCTGGGGATACTTTGGCATTGTTTTTGTGCAAGACTTCTTAAATAATTGTCATTTTACTCTATTTATGGTATTCTGTGACAATGGTTGTACTGTGTATTTCCGTGCTCCAGGAGGGAGAGCGTCTGGCCCCCTCCAGTGTTTGTCATGGCGTTCCTGTTCCAGGGCACCTTTTAGTGTTTTTATCATGTTCTTTTTGTATGTGATGGCTATTTAATAATCTGTCTTTTTTTTTTTTTGCATTATTCAGTATTCATACAATTTATTTTGGGTGTGCATGTGTGATACAGTTGTGGCCTGCCCTTTTTGCGCTGTATAATTTGTTTTTCCTACTGTTTGCACCTCAGTCTCAGTATGTATTTAGCGGAGCCCCCACTATATAGTCTTATGAGTTGAATAAATCACATTTTACTTTGGACTATTTGGGAGTGCTGCACCATTGTGTATCTAGTTGAGTGGTTCGCGATCAGATCTGGGACGCTGGCACTCATACCTTGGACTGGCTGAGTAGAGCCGCCTTATGTTTTGTTTGTTAGCTTTGTTTGTCTGCCCATATTCCTTCTTATACAATAATTTTATAAACAATGAAAAATCACATTAATAGGTAAAACACTTTCACTACAACAGACAATGGAAATCACATTAACAGGGTGAGACACTTTCAATACAATGAAAAATCACATTTACAGGTTGAGACACTTTCACTACAATGAACAATGAAAAATCACATTAACAGAGTGAAACACTTTTGCTACAATGAAAAATTAAACATTAACAGGGTGAAACACTACCAAGTCTGACATGCTACAGCATAAAAAAGTCCGCAAAACACTTTGACACAAAAGGTCCTGAATATGCAGATGAGGTATTGTTTCCCATAAGCATTATTACCATCCACTAGCTCAGCAATAGAAAGCAAATTTCTGCCATGCATTAAACCCTTAAGGACCAGGCCCATTTTGGCCTTAAGCACCAGACCAATTTTATTTTTGCATTTTCGTTTTTTTCTCCTCGCCTTCTAAAAATCATAACTCTTTTATATTTCCATCCACAGACCCATACGAGGGCTTTTTTTTTTTGCATCACCAATTGTACTTTGTAATGACATCACTTATTTTAACATAAAATGTACGGTGCAACCAAAAAAATATTATTTATGTGGGAAAATTGAAAAGAAAACTGCAATTTAGCAAATTTTTGGAAGGTTTTGCTTTCACGCTTTACACTTTCTGGTAAAAATGACATATTTTCTTTATTCTGTGGGTCAATACGATTAAAATGATACCCATGATTATATGCTTTTCTATAATTGTACCGCTTAAAAAAAATCTCAAACCATTTTAACAAAATTAGTATGTTTTAAATTGCCCTATTTTCACCACCTATAACTTTCTAATTTTTCCGTATATGGGGCGGTATGAGGGCTCATTTTTGCACCATGATCTGTAGTTTTTATCAATATCACTTTTGCTTAGGTTTTACTTCTTATAAATTTTTTATACATTTTTTGGGGGATAAAATGTCAAAAAAAAGCAGCAATTTTGGACTTTTTAAATTTTTTTACGTTTATGGCATTCACCGTACGGGATAATTAACAATATATTTTAATAGTTCAGACTTTTACGCACGCAGTGATACTAAATATGTGTATACTTTTTTTAACGCTTTTTTGGGGGGAAATGGGAGAAACTGATGTTTTATTTTTTATTGGGGGAGGGAATTTTTCATATATTTTTACTTTTTTATTTTACATTTTTTTACTTTTTTTTTTTTTACACTTTAATAGTCCCCATTAATTGCTAATACTGTTCAGTGCAATGCACAGAGCATAGCACTGATCAGTGTTATCAGTGATCTTCTGCTCTGGTCTGCTCGATCTCAGACCAGAGCAGAAGACCCCAGAAGACAGCTGGAGCCAGGTGAGGGGACCTCCGGCTGCCATGCTGGATGATCGGATTCCCGCAGCAGCACTGCGGGCGATCCGATCATCCAAAGTACCGCACTGTCGCAGATGCTGTGATCTGTATTGATCACGGCATCTGAGGGGTTAATGGGATATCCCCCATTACCGGCGGGTCCCTGGCTGCTGATAATATAGGGGTTAAAATACACATGCCTGGTTCATGCACCACAAATACCTAACCACAAGCTAGCTACTAAAATGACCTGGGGAACTGAGTTTCCTCTACTCTTGGGATATGGGAAAGCAGATATAACCAGGGAAAAACAGACAAGCTATCAAAAATGTAATTTATAAAGAAAAAAAAATAGCTTCATTTACCTGAAGGATAAAATTGGAATTGAGCGAACTTTCGAAAAGTTCCGTTCGGCTCAGTTCAACTCGAACTGCCAATGAAATAAGCCCCTAAGCATGTTTATAACACTGCCTAACAGCTCTAAACCCCTGTCTAACACTGTTAGGAGGCCAGAAGAAGCACATCATCTTTGTGCGTGAAACCGCCAGCAGTCGCCTCTGAGGGCCCCACGCCATACAGGTCAGCTGAGCTGACGGAGGACCTGTAAAAAGGAGCTGGATATTCGGTACCCACGCGATGAGTGCAGGATTACTTTGTTCTACTGATATTACATACTGTTAGGAATGTATTCCAGTAGTTTTTAAGTGTTTCTAAGGATCAGTTATGGCAACATGCGGTAAGCCATGATAACTATTCCAGCTTGCCAATTTTTTAGGCTTATTCACACCAAAATAAAGTGGCATAAGGTATCCCTCGTTGTAGGTAGATGCCTGCCAGTGTTAATATGAAATCCACCTAACGAGGGAGTAATATATGTACCCTCGTATATAAATTATTATAAATGCCCTTAAATGATAATTAATAATCTACTTACACTATAATAATCATTAATTAGGCCTAAATGTTTAAAACTAGACTTTATTTAAATCACAAATACATTTTGACATAAAGACATATGTAAATGTAGAAAACAAATAGTTCTCAGAAACAGTACAACATTGTATCTTTCGACCAGATGGAGGACACAAATCACAGATATGGTAGGGGAGGGGTAAAGGGTACAGGTGAACCCCTACTCAATAAAGAGCCCTACCTAGTCTATACCCTTGCCCTCACTAGTCAATAAGTGTGGACAGGGACTGGGTGGTATAAATATTCCTTTATAGAAAGGTCATCAACAAAACAAGTTTGTATGGCATCTCGTGCTCCCTTTCCAACGCGTTTCTCCCTTAGCTAATGACTAGGGTTCATCAGGGAATGGAGGAGAAAAAATTAAATCATATAAATATCAAGAATTGCAGATGATGTACTGTAGTAGAGTAAAATCATATGATGCTTAGCAAAATAATAGGTATGCCCCACCTTGACTGGGCACACCCCATTAATTTCCTGAAGGCCGTGGAGTCCACAAGATGGTATGGGAGTGCTTGTGGAACCAACAACTTAGCTAGGTAGGAATTGAGGCACACCCAACAGGGTGACTGGGAGAATACTGTTGTTTGGAGGACATGGATTCCCCATTGGATAACTGATGGTATCGCGGAGGATGAGGGCACGGCACAGATGAGGCAAATTCCTGTTAGACAGTTGGGAGTAGAGTTGAGCGAACTTTATCCCTTTTTTGGGAGTAGCATTAGGTTCTCTAGCAAGTGAAGAAGACAGCATGGATTTTTACAAGCATGCCAAAAATGTTCCCTTTTTTGGGAGTAGCAAGAGGTTCTTAGTCTGGCAAGTGAAGAAGATGGCATGGATTTTTACAAGCATCCCAAAAATTATCCCTTTTATTGTGGATTATTGGTTGTGTACTTGTAGGCCTGGGTGGAAGAAGGATGATGGTGAATTGGTGTTACTAGTAGCCAGCAAGCATTGGTGGACTAGGTATACTTCTGCCCAGGCTTTGTGATACTTGGTGCTGACGTATAGGCCTAATTCCTAAATTTGGACCCTGCCTGTGCCTCACTTTCTCTCCGCAGAGATGACACCATGCCTGCTTTCCTGCATCTGGTAACATAATAAATAATTTCCACATGGCAGGATACTGTAAATAGCTAGGTACAACACCCGACTGTGCCCCTGTTCTAGAACATTTTTTTCTCAAGCCCTCAGATCCAGCAGCAGTGTCACCATCTCTTGCTCCTGAGCTGCTCACACCAGAAGGCCCGCTAACATCCTCCTCTTTAAACTCCTCTTCATCATACTCCTCTCAGTTAACACTTCTGATGTGTCATCGTGGCCTTCTCATTCCCCTGCACCACATCCCCCATGATGCGTTCCAGTATCCTCACCACACAGGATATAGATATAGAACACTGTTCACACTGGACACACAAACTGGACACTCCACTCCACTAACGAACTAGCCATGAATAATAAATCCAAATAGACTACTGCAGCATGTCCAGCATCTTAGCAAGTCAGGATATAATGAAGTCAATCACCAGCCCAGAGGCTAGACTGGGCTGACTTTAAATAGACACACCCTAGGAGCTATTGGCTAGCAAGCAAAAGGTTATTAACTATTCCCTGACTAGGGAACATTAAACTGTTCACACACAACCAAACCAATAGCTGTGTGTGAACACAGGCCAATACAGACATGACAGTATGTATAAGGCAAGTTTATTAAAACCAACATTTAAAAAATAGTTGCTTTAGAAGCCTAATATGTTTGGAATGCAAAGGCTTTTTAGTATAATGCGTGTTTGCTTGTACACAACTAGAAATATTTGAGGTGTGTTTGTGGAAAAATATGAAATTCAACAAAACTGTTAACAGGCCAGATATGTGTCAGAGGAACACACTTGTGTGCCAGAGATGAGTACTAAAGGTCTTAAGGGAACAATATAAAATGCAGCAGACCTGTATTAACAATACAGGCTAGATACGTGTAACTAATCAACACGCTTTTTGGGTGGTAGAGGAGACAGCACAATGAGTACTGAAGGTGTTTGCGGAAGAATATGAAATACACAACAACTATATAACAGTACAGGCTAGATAAATGTAACTTCAACATGCTTTTTTGGGTGGCACAAATCACTGCACCTCACTGGATACTTTAACTTGTTCAGGAACATTATTAGAGTCACAAATCCCTACTGTCTTCACAGGACCCATAGGCATATATATAGTTGAAACTTGAATAGGATTTGTGGGTGGGTGGCACAGATCACTACACCTCAATGGCTATTGTAGCTTGTTCAGGAACACTATTATTGTCACAAATCACTACTGTGTGTGGGGCAAAAAAGTATTTTGTCAGCCACCAATTGTGCAAGTTCTCCCACTTAAAAAGGTGAGAGGCCTGTAATTTTTTATCATAGGTACACCTCAACTATGAGAGACATAATGAGAAAAAAAAATCTCAGATTTTTTAAGAATATATTTGCAAATTATGGTGTAAAATAAGTATTTGGTCAATAACAAAAGTTTATCTCAATACTTTGTTATATACCCTTTGTTGGCAATGACAGAAGTCAAACATTTTCTGTAAGTCTTTGCAAGGTTTTCACACACTGTTGTTGGTATTTTGGCCCATTCCTCCATGCAGATCTCCTCTAGAGCAGTGATGTTTTGGGGCAGTCGCTGGGCAACACAGACATTCAATTCCCTCCAAAGGTTTTCTATGGGGTTGAGATCTGGAGACTGGCTAGGCCCCTCCAGGACCTTAAAATGTTTCTTACGAAGCCCCTCCTTTTGCCCGGGCGGTGTGTTTGGGATTATTGTCATGCTGAAAGACCCAGCCACGTTTCATCTTCAATGCCCTTGCTGATGGAAGGAGGTTTTCACTCAAAATCTCACGATACATGGCCCCATTCATTCTTCCCTTTACATGGATCAGTCGTCCTGGTCCATTTGCTGAAAAACAGCCCCAAAGCATAATGTTTCCACCCCCATGCTTCATAGCAAGTATGGTGTTCTTTGGATGCAACTCAGCATTCTTTCTCCTTCATACACGATGAGTTGAGTTACCAAAAAGTTCTACTTTGGACAGGTTATCAAAACCTGTCCAGAGGAAATGTTGCTGAGTTGCCCATAGCAACCAATCAGATCACTTCTTTCATTTTTAACAAGGCCTCTGCAAAATGAAAGAAGAGATATCATTGGTTGCTATTAGAGATGAGCGAATCGAAGTTGACGAACCCGAATTCGTTATGAATTTCATGAAAAATTCGATTCACAACGAATAGGAATATTGCAGCGATTCTATCGCACGAATCACTTCATTAAACTCCATTTTACAGCATTCCAGCCTGTTGGAGACCTAAGATGGCGGATCCACATGTGAGTACATGGGGCAGGGGATTATGGGAGGGCGGGAAACAGCGGCGGGAATGAATGTAGGCGGGCTGACCCTGAACCACATGTGAGATGCAGCCTATCAGTGTTCACTGACCCCTGTGATGTCACAGCCCCTATATGATCGGCGGCCATCTTGCCTCTCTTCATTTCATCTATGCACTCAGATGGAGAGGACAGGACTGCGTGTGTGTAAATAGCTCATACCACAGCGTTACACTGCAACTGCTAGTCACATCAGCATTAGGGAAAGACAGGAGTGCAGAGTGCTTTGCTGTAACACTGAGAAGGATCATTGATAGCTAAACCTCCTATTCACGTTATTGAGCATTGCAGCAGAGAGGGGCAGATAGCTGTCAGCTGCCTCATACAGATCTCCAAGCTGCCTGAACTTTATCAACCATCTTATCTCCTCATTTTTCAGCCCAATTGAGTTCATTTTTATTTGCTCCACAAATCTTCTGCTGCTCAGAATTGTGTGACAGAGTGCAATTTAGGGTTTAATCCCTGGATTTTTTTTTTTTTTGTGGTGCTGCACTGTTGGGTCCTGCTGCTGTTCAGAAATAAGTCATATTAGTGTGGACTTTAGTGCCTTTTTACCATTTTTCACCTGTTACTCTGTCTCTGTGCTAAATTCAGTGTTATACCACATGTTATTCCCCTGCCGGTGTATTAAAGAAAAAAAATCTTTGAACAGTGGCCTTATCATTGCAAAGGGCCTACATACAAGCAAATAGCGTACCATATACTACCTTTTTTTCTGTCTCTGTGATAAATTCAGTGTTATACCACACGTTATACACCTGCCGGTGTATTAAAGAAGAAAAAATGTTTTTCCTGCGTACAAATACGCTTAACTGTGCGCTCATCATTGCAAAGGGCATACATACAACCATAAGTGTACTATTTAGTACTTTTATTTCTGTCTCGGTGCTAAATTCAGTGCTATTCCACACATTAGTATACACCGGCTGGTGTATACAACAAAAAAATTAGTTTTTTCTGCGTATAAATACACTTAACAGTGCGCTCATGATTGCAAAGGCCATACATAGAACCAAGTAGTGTACTATTTACTACCTGTTATTCTGTCTCTGTGCTAAATTCAGTGCTATTCCACACATTAGTATACACCTGCTGGTGTATTTAAAAGAAAAAAGTGTTTTTTCTGCGTAGAAATACGCATACCAGTGCGCTCATCATTGCAAAGGGCATACATACAACCAAGGAGTGTACTATTTAGTAACTGTTATTCTGTCTAGGGCCTATATACTTTGAAAGGACAGCCGTAAGTAATCGCCTGCTGCTGTTCTATACCCTCATAAACGCACTAAGTATGTCAGGCAGGGAAGTGGCAGGATGTGCACAGAGAAGGGGCAGAGGCCTACATACGTCAGGCAGAGTTGGCAGCAGACTTGGGGTGAGTGGCACCAGGAGTCGCAGCAATAGGCCTGAGCTCCCGTTAACACTCAGCGGTCGTGTCGTCGACCCATCTCTCCTCGTCAATTGGTTTGCACACTCATCCCCATCATCACAAGCAACATCTGACAACCCCAGTCAAGAGTCGGCGGGTTCCTCAGACACAACCCTCAGTTGGCATGGCCCGGGAGCAGTCCCCGTAATCCCATTGCCTTTGTCCTATGCTGTTCCCTCTCCCAAAGAAGTATCTCATGCTTTGGGTTCAGCTCCACTATTTAGTGAGGACGATGTAATAGAGGACAGTCAGAAGCTAATGGGCAGCCAAGAATGTGAGGAGACATGAGTCGCTTGCTCCGCAAGGCGGGCAAGTAGTGATGCGGAGAGTGACGTGGGAGGCGGTGTTTCAATTGTTCAGGGTCCTGAGGCAGACACTGTTGTGGAACACGAGGAGGACATCAGTGACGTGCACACATCTTTTGATGATGATAAAGCCGATCGCAATTGGGAGCCGGGTGCAGAAGCCGGGGCTTCATCATCATCAGGAGAAGAGATTTGCTCTTTGTCTATGAGGCAGCAAGGCGGTAGCACGGTTGGCAATCAGTGTGATGGTGGCAGGAGTGGAAATTCAGGAGCCAAACGTGCCAGGGGGAGACCACCTGCTTCGCGGCAAGCTACCATTCAGGGAGGTAGTGGAACAGGGGTTCCTGGAGACGGCGCCAATAGCAGTGAAATAGTGCGGACTGCGGGTGGGAAAATCAGCTACTCTGCGGTGTGGTTGTTCTTCATAAAGAATCCGGAGGACCTTAGCATAGTCACATGCAAAATCGGTCGGCAGAAAGTGAAGCCTGGCCAGGGTCCCAATCTCGGCACCACGGCCCCGCGTCAACACATGATTCGCCACCATAAAGCAGCCTGGGATAACCGTGCCTCCGATGTAGTGGTCCAGCCTGCCGCATCACCCAGTGGCCATCCGCTCCCTCCGTCACCCAGCCAAGGCTCCACCACCTCAGCCGAAGGGAGCATTGTGTTAAACCCTCCTTCTTGCGCTCCTGCTTCTTCCGCTCGTAGTCAGCCATTCTGCCAACAATCGATCTGCAAAGCCATGTCCAAGAGACAACAGTATGCGCCCACTCATCCAACAGCGGAGAAGTTGAATGTGCTCCTGTCCAAGTTGCTGGTGTTTCAGTCCCTCCCTTTCCAACTGGTGGACTCTGAAGCTTTCAGGGAATTTATGGCTTGTGCCGAGCCGAGGTGGAGAGTCCCAAGCCGTCATTTCTTTGCGAAGAAGGCAGTACCAGCCCTGCATAAGTTTGTACAAGAGAAGGTGGGCCAGTCCTTGAGCCTGTCGGTGTGTTCAAAAGTGCACTGCAGCACCGACGTGTGGAGCTGTAACTACGGGCAGGGACAATACATGTCTTTTACGGCCCACTGGGTAAATGTTGTTCCTGCACAGCCATAACAGCAACTTGGACAGGTCACACCGCTTCCTCCTCCACGCTCTCGCTCCCAGGCAGTTGGTCCTTTTACAGTGTGCGCCTCCTCCTCCTCCTCCCCCGTGTCCTCGGCCTCCACTGCACATCCAAATCTCGGTGGCCCTTCATTGTACCACGTGTGTAGGGCACAGCGGTGTCAAGCCGTCCTTCACATGGTTTGCCTTGGCGAACGGAGTCACACAGGGGAGGAACTGCTGAAGTTCATTAGGGAAGAAATCCGAGTATGGCTTACTCCACGAAATCTGGAAATGGGAAACATGGTGACTGACAATGGGAAGAACATTGCTGCGACAAGGAAGTGTGAACCATTCGCCCTGCATGGCACACGTGTTGAATCTGGTTGTCAAGAAGTTCATCAAGTCTTCACCCCATTTGCAAGACGTCCTGACAATGGCAAGGAAACTGTGCATGCACTTCAGCCACTCGTACACCGCCAAGCACACTTTGCTTGAGCTGCAGCGTCAGAACGGTATCCCACAACATAGTCTCATTTGTGATTTTGCCACACGTTGGAATTCCACCCTGCATATGTTGGACAGACTATACGAACAAAGAAAAGCCATCACGGATTTTTTGATGATACAAGCAGAAAGGAGTACTCCCCTGTGTAACTTCAATGTGAACGAGTGGCAGCTCATACGTGACACCTGCCATTTGCTGAGGCCCTTTGAGGAAGCCACATTTTTTGTTAGTCGCTCGAATTACACCATGAACGATGTAATTCCACTCCTACATTTACTCCAAAATTTTTTTGAAAACATGGCTGGTCATGGCAATAGAGACGTTGCCCCTACATCAGAAGACTACATGAGTCCTGTGGGGGATGAACTGGAGGAGGATGATGAGGGGCAGAGCGGAGCACAGTTTACGGTGGATGAGATGGCCGGTGTTTCTGGTCATTGGACAGGAGAGGAGGAGCAGCCAGAGGAGCTGGAAGGTTATTACGAGGGAGGCGAGACAGAGGACCCAGACACACCGTGGCAGTATGCAGTTGACATGGAGGCAGGTAGTCCCAGCGAGTCACTGTCACAAATGGCACGATGCATGCTGAGTTGCTTGCGTAGTGACCCCCGAATTGTCAAAATTTGTCAGCGCAATGACTTCTGGATCTCCACCTTATTAGACCCTCGCTACCGGCCCAGAATGGGGGCCTTTTTTACACCCACTGAGAGGGAGGACATACTGACCTACTTCAGGGAGCTTCTACGTAGTCCGTTGGCCGATGCCTATCGGCCACATGGTCCATCCACTCACAGGTCTGACTCGGGGGGCCCTCTGCGCCCAACTTCCACTGCCACGGCTGCTGGGGAGGGGAGGGGTGGCAGGAGCAGTACGGCTCAATCAGCAGCAGCCTGAATCTACAGTCGCTGATGAGTAGCTTCCTTCAGCCGCATAGTGAAGCTACTCATCAGCAGCAGGTGGACATGGAGCAGGACCTGAACCAGCCGGTGGTGGCTTACCTCGACATGACCCTGCCAACAACCGTTGAAGATCCGCTGGACTTCTGGGCAGCCAAACTCAATTTATGGACGCAACTAGCGGAGTTTGCCCTGGAAAAGCTGTCCTGCCCGGCCAGTAGTGTGCCATCAGAGCGGGTGTTTAGTGCGGCCGGGGCCATAGTCACCCCAAGGCGAACTCGTCTGTCCACTAAAAATGTGGAGAGACTGACTTTTGTCAAGATGAATCAGGGATGGATCAGCCAGGATTTCCAGCCACCAATGACAGATGGGTCTGAGTAGATTGACCATGCTTCTACAAAAAAAATGTCTCTATTGTGGTTGGTTATGAAACCCTCTGGGGCAGACCTGGGCATTGTACTGCCCGCTTGCCACATACGGTCCTTTGATTGGCTCTGACCGGCCAACGCTGATTGGGGGACAACTATGCTGCCTAATCTGGGGGACATCTATGCTGCCTAATCTGGGGTACAACTATGCTTCTTATCTAGGGGACAACTATGCTCCTAATCTGGGGGACAACTAAAATCCTAATCTGGTGGACATCTGTTCTGCCTAATCTGGGGGACAAGTATGCTCCTAATCTGGGGGACATCTATGCTGCCTACTCTGGGGGACATCTATGCTGCCTACTCTGGGGGACAAGTATGCTCCTAATGTGGGGGACATCTATGCTGCCTAATCTGGGTGACATCTATGCTGCCTAATCTGGGGGACATCTATGCTGCCTAATCTGGGGGACAGCTATGCTGCCTAATCTGGGGGACAGCTAGGCTGCCTAATCTGGGGGACAGCTAGGCTGCCTAATCTGGGGGACATCTATGCTGCCTACTCTGGGGGACATCTATGCTGCCTACTCTGGGGGACAAGTATGCTCCTAATCTGGGGGACATCTATGCTGCCTAATCCGGGGACATCTATGCTGCCTAATCTGGGGGACAACTATGCTCCTATTCTGGGGGACATCTATGCTGCCTAATCTGGGGGACAACTATGCTCCTAATCTGGGGGACATCTATGCTGCCTAATATGGGAGACAACTATGCTCCTAATCTGGGGGACATCTATGCTGCCTAATATGGGGGACAACTATGCTCCTAATCTGGGGGACATCTATGCTTCCTTATCTGGGGGACAACTATGCTCCTAATCTGGGGGACATCTATGCTGCCTAATCTGGGGGACAACTATGCTCCTAATATGGGGGACATCTATGCTTCTAATCTAGGTGACATCTATGCTGCCTAATCTAGAGGACAACTATGCTTCTAATCTAGGTGACATCTATGCTGCCTAATCTGGGGGAAATCTATGCTGCCTAATCTGGGGGACAACTATGCTCCTAATATGGCTTCTGGCCTTGGGCCTATAATTTTTTGAAGTTTAGCAGTAGCTAAATACATGCTTAATGCAAATGTCAACATTGATCTTTAAATGTAAGGGGTTATGAAACCCTCTTGGGTACTGCGAATGACTGCTCCAGACTCATTCTGTGTCTTTCACAAACTACTTGCCTTCCTGGTGCCTCAGGCCTTGGGCCTATCATTTTTTGAAGTTTAGCAGTAGCTAAATACATGCTTAATGCAAATTTCAACAATGATTGTTAAATTCTCGGCGCTCTGCCAGGGCCTTCTCCTACCCCGCCTGGGCTGATCCGAGGACCTCACCAACCAACTCACTAACTAATCCAATCACTTATAGCGTTGTGTACAAAAGGGCAGGGAATTAATCAACGCAAGCTTATGACCCTCACTTACTGGTAATTCCTCGTTTTAAGGTTAAATAATTGCAATCCCAGATCCCTATCACGAACTGGTTTCAGCGTGCAACACGCACCTGTCCTTGAAAGATAGAGACACGCTTATCCATTCAGTGGAGCGCTAGTGCGGCCCAGGACATCTGAGGCCATAACACACCTGTTATTGCTCGATCTCGCAATTGATCGGGCAAGGTAAGGGATTATTAAAGCCTCTTGGGAACTGCTGAGGTCTACTCCTGACTGCTCCTGGTGCAATGTATGGGGTAATTAAACACTCTTGGGTAGTGTTATTGTTAAATTTACTGATAATTTTATCAGTAATAAAATTGAAATTTGCAGAATGCTAACCGTTACACGCTTGTTGCGTGTGATTTTTTAATGAAAAAAATATATATATATATGGAGAGGGATTAACTCTGCTTAATCATTTTTCGCGATTAGAATCCCTTTGTGACCTGATCTTTTGGAGACAGATGCGCTTACACACATGTAATAATTTTTTTAACCAAATTTCAAATATTGTGTGGTTTATTATTTTTGAGAAGAATGTCTTTTGGTGGTCCACCATCCTGCATTATAGAGTCTTCCGAACTGCTGTATATGCGCTTATTTTTAAAAAAACAGGTATTTTGTAAGACAATTTCAATAAAATTTTGCGTTTTTTTGGGGTGGATTGTGAAGCCCGGGTGTGTACTCGTGCATCAGCCAACTCCAGGCTGTGTCTTTCAGGCTCTCTATGGGTTCCTGATGCCGCAGAGGTGGGGCCTGGGTATTTTAAATTTTTGGATTGCGCGTGCTACCAAAAAAGATGGACACACCCTAATCAGTTCAGTGGAGCGCGTCTGCGGCCCCGGACATCTGAGGGCATAACACACCTGTTATTGCTCGATCTCAGGAGAAGGGGGGTTCATCATCGGGAGAAGAGAGTTGCAGGTTGCCCTTGAGTCAGCAAGGCGGTAGCACGGTTGGCAGTCAGCGTGGTGTGGCAGTAGTGGAAATTCTGGAGCCAAACGTGCCCGGGGGAGACCAGCTGCTTCGCGGCAGCTTACCTTACCGGGAGTTAGCGGGTTACCAGCACCGGTCGATGAAAGATAGAGACACGCTAATCCGTTCAGTGGAGCGTGCCTGCGGCCCCGGAAATCTGAGGGCATAACACACCAGGTATTGCTAAATCTCGCAATTGATCGTGCAAAGGTAGGGGGTTATTAAAGCCTCTTGGGTCCTGCTGAGGACTACTCCTGACTCCTCCTGGTGTAATGTATGGGGTAATTAAACACTCTTGGGTAGTGTTTTTTTTTTATTTACTGATAATTTTATCGGTAATAAAATAGAATTTTCCAGAATGCTAATCATTACACAACGGAACGCTTGTTGCGTGTGATTTTTTTTAATGAAAATAAAAAAATAAAAAAAAATACGGACAGGGATTAACTCTGCTTCATCATTTTGGGTGAAAAAAGTCCTTTGGTGATCTGATCTTTTGGAGACAGATGCGCTTACACACATATTGAATTAGTTTTTGTAAAAAAAATTCAAACATTGTGTGGTTTATTATTTTTGAGAAGAATGTCTTTGGGTGGTCCACCGTCCTGCATTATAGAGTCTTGTGAACTGTTGGATATGCGCTTGTTCTTACACAAAGGTATTTCTTTAAAAAATGTCTAAAATGTTGCTGTTTTTTGGAGGGGATTCTGAAGCCCGGGTGTGTACTGGTGCATCAGCCAACTCCAGGCTGTATCCTTCAGGCAATATATGGGTTCCTGATGCCGCAGAGGTGGGGCCTGGGTCTGGAAATTTCTAATTTTTGGATAGCGGGTGCTACCTATGAGAAATCTTTGTCAAAAATTTCATATATTGTGTTGTTTTTTGGGAGGGAATTGTGAAGCCCTGGTGTGTAGTGTACTAGTGCATCAGCCAACTCAACGCTGTGCCATTCAGCCACTAAATGGTCTCCTCTTGCTGCCAACATGTCCACGCTGTGCCGTTCAGCCACTATATGGTGTCCTCATGCTGCCAACACCTCCACGCTGTGCCATTCAGCCACTATATGGTGTCCTCATGCTGCCAACACCTCCACGCTGTGCCATTCAGCCACTATATGGTGTCCTCATGCTGCCAACACCTCCACGCTGTGCCATTCAGCCACTATATGGTGTCCTCATGCTGCCAACACCTCCACGCTGTGCCATTCAGCCACTATATGGTGTCCTCATGCTGCCAACACCTCCACGCTGTGCCATTCAGCCACTATATGGTGTCCTCATGCTGCCAACACCTCCACGCTGTGCCATTCAGCCACTATATGGTGTCCTCATGCTGCCAACACCTCCACGCTGTGCCATTCAGCCACTATATGGTGTCCTCATGCTGCCAACACCTCCACGCTGTGCCATTCAGCCACTATATGGTGTCCTCATGCTGCCAACACCTCCACGCTGTGCCATTCAGCCACTATATGGTGTCCTCATGCTGCCAACAACTCCACGCTGTGCCATTCAGCCACTATATGGTGTCCTCATGCTGCCAACACCTCCACTCTGTGCCATTCAGCCACTATATGGTGTCCTCATGCTGCCAACACCTCCACGCTGTGCCATTCAGCCACTATATGGTGTCCTCATGCTGCCAACACCTCCAC
Source organism: Hyla sarda (assembly GCF_029499605.1). NCBI lineage: Eukaryota > Metazoa > Chordata > Amphibia > Anura > Hylidae > Hyla > Hyla sarda. Next base: position 32,548,121 of record NC_079197.1, read on the forward strand.
ACTGTGCCATTCAGCAACTATATGGTGTCCTCATGCTGCCAACACCTCCACGCTGTGCCATTCAGGAACTATACGGTGTCCTCATGCTGCCAACACCTCCACGCTGTGCCATTCAGCCACTATATGGTGTCCTCATGCTGCCAACACCTCCATGCTGTGCCATTCAGCCACTATATGGTCTCCTCATGCTGCCAACACCTCCACACTGTGCCATTCTGCAACTATATGGTGTCCTTATGCTGCCAACACCTCCACGCTGTGCCATTCAGCAACTATATGGTGTCCTCATGCTGCCAACACCTCCACGCTATGTCATTCAGTCACTATATGGTCTCCTGACACTGATGCCACCACCAGGCTCTGTCATTGTGCTGCTGCGTGGCAGTGATTCTAAGAGCGATGCCGGTAATCTGCATGGTATTCTGAATAACAGTATTATTTCACTACCCCAGCACACTCCATATGCGTTTTAGGACACAGCAAAGTGTTCTATACTCCTATAGAGGCTGTATGTAGGCTAGAAATAGCCTTTTTTTAATATCGATTCACCGCGAACAAATTCGGATCTAAACAAATTTTTCGGGAAAATTTGGCGAATCGGCCAAATCGAATTTTTGAAAAGTTCGCTCATCTCTAGTTGCTATGGGCAACTGCACCACTCTTCCTCTGCACAGGTTTTGATAAATCTCCCCCAGAGTGGCTATAATAAAGATGGTGGTATAACCATAAATTCTATAGGTTATTAGAGTGGCCCCAAGCTGGATTCCTAATTGCTGGTTCAAAGGTCTGGAGGTATCACTAAAGTTGTTATGGGTAGAGGATGAGTCAGAATAAAATATGCTAGTCTGACTTTCCCAGAAGGGGAAGGTGGATGGGGATTACCCAACTTTAAATATTACTTTCTGGCGGCAAAAGCCCAAGATTTCAAGTGTTGGAGGAGGAATATTATTTTAGTGTATATGATGGGAATATGCAAAGAAGCATATAAAACATACTTGAATTGATGGAACCACAGTCTAATAATGTTTTGTTGGCACAGATAACACAGAGTGATTTATACTTTAAAGTATGGAGGAAAATTAGGCAGATTTGTAAAGTAAAGGGTAGCTTTGAATTCACACCATTACAGTGAAATTGTAACCTTAGTGAATTTAATAGAGGGATTGATAGTGGATTTTGGGCACAAAGGGGGGTTAGATATATAGCAACAATTTACTCACAGGGTAAGGTTATTCCATTTGAATCACTAATAACAATATATGGTATTGAACCAAATGGAGAATTTTGCTCAATTAAAACATGCAGATACATGCACAAAAAATAGAAATCACTTAATTATAAAACTACACAGTTTAACTTCTTTTATTTCAGACTCCACTGGGTATTCCAAAGCTTTAAGATCAACTGGCTCCGGAAAGTTAAACAGATTTGTAAATTACTTCTAATAAAAAATCTTAATCCTTCCAATAGTTATTAGCTTTTGAAGTTTTCTGTCTAACTGCTCAATGATGATGTCACGTCCCGGGAGCTGTGCATGATGGGAGAATATCCCCATAGGAGCTGGACAGCTCCCGGGACGTGAGTCATCAGAAAGCAGTTAGACAGAAAACAGCAACTCAACTTCAGAAGCTAATAACTATTGGAAGGATTAAGATTTTTTAATAGAAGTAATTTACAAATCTGTTTAACTTTCCGGAGCCAATTGATATATAAAAAAAAGTTTTTGCCTGGAATACCCCTTTAAGTTGGGAAAGAATATGTAAAAATGTGGTTATGTGCTCATCAAATAAGAGATTTCAATGCCTTCAGTTACACCTAGTCTATAGATCTTATTACTCCCCGTTATACTTGTGGAAAATTAAGTGCAGGGCCAACTCTGCTTGTCCAAAATGAGAGGAGGAAAATGCAGACCTGGAACATCTTATTCGGGAGCGTTCTAGGGTAAGAACGTTCTGTAATAAGATATTTGCACACGTGGGACAGAAATGTGACATTAGTTAAACATGACTATTAGGAATATAATCTTAGGGGATACTGTAGATCTTGGCGCCATATTTTGACCCCCCCCCAAGACCACAGTAATGGTGTTCCAGATGTATATAAGGTGACTACAGCCATACCTTTATTTCTGTTTGTTCTTCTTTTCTTTCTAATAAAAACCTTTTTATCCAAAAGCCAGGCACAGTCTGATAGGCGTTGCTTGTGGTTCGCCTAGCCCCACTGCCGCCACGCCTATCCTGCCTTCCAGCGCTGGGACCGCTGTGTCTTACTACACAGTTCATCCACAGCGCATGTGCCCTTCGGCTCTAACGTGCACGCTCCACGACGTCCTGAGTTGACAGAGCAAGCGCTCGCTCCCGACGTCTGTGCTCTCGGTGTGCTTGTGCTGTACTAGAGGCAGATGCTCGTCCCTCGTCCACTCACTGCCTCTAACACAGCACATGCGCACTGAGCTGACGTCGGGAGTGAGCGCTCGCTCTGTCAACTCAGGACGCGGCGGCGTGAGCACATTAGAGACGACGGGACGGGTGCAGGAGGGGGTTTATCATGATGGGGGCAGTGAACTGGGAGGATTATAAAATTTTACAAGATCATGACAGGTACCCTTTAATCTTCTTCCTGAGAACTTGAATGTCCTGGTGGTGTATGTATGCCCTTTATTTAAGATTTTCTGGGGATGATTAAGGAATCGGGTAAGAAATTTTTTCAGAAGACACCAATGGACCTTCAAGATTGATTCAGGTGAACACAAATGTGCAGTAATTCATTCTTTACCAATTGATCACGAAGCAGCGCCTATATCCAACAGCTGTTAGGTGGGCGTCCTATTCCCATTCAACAAAATACCTGCAGGTCATAAACTCCAGAAACATTCTTTGCATCTATTCTTTAATAAACTTGCATAGTTTTCCCTCAAAAATAGACTCAAACATGAGAGAAACAGTTAAATCCTACAGTATGTACAAACAATATTGAGCTTGAAATTAGAGAGTAGACCTGAATCACTGACCTGTTTAAAGGGGTACTCTGGCGCTTAGACATCTTATCCCCTATCCAAAGGATAGGGGTTAAGATGCCTAATCGCGGGGGTCCCGCCGCTGGGGACCCCCGTGATCTTGCACGCCGCACCCCGTTAGAATCAGTCCCCGGAGCATGTTCAACAGGTAAAGCAAGTGCAGCGCAACACCACAGCACATGTGAAAGCACAATTCATAGCCAAAAGTTGATGGAAGTAAACTCATCAGTTGCCACTAGCAATGAATTATGAGTGGTGTATGTTTTGGCAGCATCTATTTTTATTACCAAACGACAACACTAACCTTATTACTCTCTGCCATCTCGCTAAACATGAGCAATGTTTCTGCAGCAGCCAGAGCAAATATCAGATTCTTGTGCACAGTGGTTCTCTCTGATTTAGGAACTCTGAAATAAAAGGGAGTTCCGCAAATAATTCAAACAGTGGAAGCAATACTATATAAAGGTTAAAGAAGATCATCTTTATAAACCCTATAAAGCCAATTTTCACAGTTCCGTTTTTTCTTCCTCTCTTTGAAAATCCATAACTATTTTATTTTTTTCACCTACAGACCCATGTGAGGGCTTGTTTTTTGCATGAACAATTGTACTTTGTACTGACATCTTTCATTTTACCATAAAATGTACCACGAAACAAAAAAGTTATTATTTGTGGATGGAAATTTACAAGAGCACTGCATGTTTTGGCGAGTTTGGTTTTTATGAAGTGCATTGTATGGTAAAAATTATACATTATCTTTATTCTGTAGGTCAATGAGATTAAAACAATACCAAATTTATATAATTTTTCTCATTATTGCACTATTTTTAAAAACTGCATTTTTTTTTTTTTTTACAAAATTGGTATACATACAATTGTCCTTTTCTGACCCCAATAACTTTTCTGCATATGTGGCTGCATGATGGCTCATTTTTTTTTCCACCATGATCTGTAGTTTTTATCAGTAACATTTTTGCTTTGATGGAACTTTTTAATCACTTTTTATTAATTTTCTTCTGATATATGATGCAGTGTTTGGTATTTTTTAACCCCTTAACCCCTTAAGGACACATGACGTACTGGAACGTCATGTGTCCGCTCCCGATCTATAACGCGGGGCCACGGCGTGGCCATGCGTCATAGCGGGTTGGGCCCGGTCTCTAACAACGGCCGGGACCCGTGGCTAAAAGCGCGTATTGATCGAGGTGCCGCGTGCTATTAACCCTTTAGACGCGGCGTTCAAAGTTGAACGCCATGTCTAAAGCGAAAGTGAAACCATGCCGGTTAGCTCAGTGGGCTGTTCGGGATAGCAGCGGCGAAATCGCGGCATCCCGAACAGCTTACAGGACAGCAGGAGGGACCCTACCTGCCTCCTCGCTGTCCGATCGCCGAATGACTGCTCAGTGCCTGAGATCCAGGCATGAGCAGTCAAGCGGCAGAATCATCGATCACTGGTTTCCTATGAGAAACCAGTGATCAATGTAAAAGATCAGTGTGTGCAGTGTTATAGGTCAAAATCAAACCTATATAAGTAGGGTATCATTTTAATCGTATGAACCTACAGAATAAATATAAGGTATAATTTTTACGGAAAAATTTACTACGTAGAAACGGAAGCCCCCAAAAGTTACAAAACAGCGTTTTTTTTTTTCAATTTTGTCTCACAATGATATTTTTTTCTGTTTCACCGTAGATTTTTGGGCGAAATGACTGACGTCAATACAAAGTAGAATTGGTGGCGCAAAAAATAAGCCATCATATGGATTTTTAGGTGCAGAATTGAAAGAGTTATGATTTTTTAAAGGCAAGGAGCAAAAAACGAAAATGCAAAAACGGAAAAACCCTTAAGGACGGACCCATTTTTTACCTCAATGACCAGGCTCTTTTTTTTTTTTATTTGAATGGTAATAACTTTAGAATGCTTTTTCTGAGCTGAGCGATTCTGAGATTGTTTTTTCGTGACATATTGTACTTTATATAACTGATGCATTTTTGTTGACACATGCAGCATTTTTTGTGAAAAACCTCAAAATATTGTGAAAACTGGAAAATGTATTTTTTTATGGTGTACACTGTGCGGTAAAAGTGATGTTATATTTATTCTGTGGTTCAGTACGATTATGGTGATACCTATTTTATATAGCTTTCTACGTTCTTTTTCCTTTTCTGAGCAAAATTCTTTTTCTGCCATTCATTTTCAAACAGCCGTTTAACTTTTTTTATTTTTCGTCCGACACCATTGAGTAAGGGCTTATTTTTTGCAGGATGAGCTCTACTTTTTATTGGTATAATTTTTGTGCTATGTGCTACCTTTTGATCTTTTTTATTTCGCTATTTGTACCATAATTGGCGAATTTTGCACTTTTTTAAAAAAAAATTTTATACAGCGTTCATCGTGTGGGATAATTTACATTATAGTTTTATAGTACACATCATTACGGACGTGGCAATACCTATTATGTATATGTTTTGTGTTTTTGATCTTTTTGGTGATAACACAGGGCTTTTATTGGGAAAGGGGCATTTTTTTTTACACTTCATACTTTTATTGAAGAACTTTTTATTTAAATTTTTCTACACTTTTTACAGGTTATACTATGCTGCAATACATTTGTACTGCAGCACAGTATAACCTGAGGAGCTGCAGACACTACAGCCTGTGCGATCCAGCCTCTGGCTGGATCTCCCAGGCTTCCATAGCAGGCAAACAGGAGGTCATGATCTGAATGTAGTGTAAATAATATTATATGAATATTTGTAATATGCATTGGTTAAAAAATGAGTGGGTTTTGGGGGGAAAATTATGTCCATGCAGCTATTGCCTGTGTTTCTCTGTGCTGAGACATAATACAGGAAGTGTGGGCGGGACAAGCAGGGCTCTGTGCAGGCTCCTGGCTTATCAATCAGCCTGTTTTGTGAGCCAGGAGCATGTCATAGAGCCTCTGTGCACAGAGACCTGCTTGTCCTCTAAACACCCATCCTACAAAACTTGCCAAAATAAATATATAGCCCAAACAATACTATTGTCAAAAATTCTAAATTTCAACAGAAATTCATACATGTACCCCCTTAGAAACATACAGACATGTCAGTATGCTTTAATGATACTGAAAATGACTTTTTTTTGCGATTTGGAGACTAGTATGTTCATTGTGGTACAGTAAAAACTCCCTTAGCTGACACCTCCCAATAGCTGACAGTCTTTAATTCCCCAGCAGAGCCCCATAAGACTTAAAGGGTACCTCTCATCAAATAAACTTTTGATATATTTTAGATTAATGAATGTTGAATAACTTTCCAATAGCATGTTAATGAAAAATATGCTTCTCTCTATTGTATTTTTCCCGATCAGTCCTGTCAGCAAGCATTTCTGACTCATGCTGGAGTCCTAAACACTCAGAGCTGCCAGCCTGCTTTGTTCACAGCCAAACAGGCTGTAAACAAAGCAGGCTGGCAGCTCTGAGTGTTCTCCTTTGTGAACAAAGCAGACTGGCAGCTCGTAGTGTTTAGGACTCCAGCATGAGTTTGAAATGCTTGCTGCCAGGACTGGTAGGGAGACCCCTAGTGGTCATTTCTTTAAAGTGGAAAATTAAATAGAAAGAAGCATATTTTTTAATAACATGCAATTGTAAAGTTATTCTGCATACATTAATCTATAATATATCAAAAGTGTTTTTTGATGAGGTACCCTTTAATGTATTTGCACCCTCCGAATAGGGGAAATTCCCAATAGCGGATGTGGACACACCTATTAGGGGACCAAACACTCCCAATAGAGGCCAAAACACTCCCAATAGGGGAAAAAACACTCCCAATAGGGGACAAAACACTCCCAATAGGGGACAACACACTCCCAATAGGGGAAAAACAGTCCCATTAGGGGACAACCAGGCTTATGTGCCGGCCATACCTTGTACACAGTGCTGCCATCAGGGGGTACAGCCAATACCCCAGTACGAGGCCCAGGCCTCCTCTGTACCCCACTGCAGAAAACCCAGGACAGAAGCAGAAGTCCAATGTTTAAACAGTGGTCTCCTGCTTCCATACATCCGCAAGCCACATCATTCACCCCCTCCTTCCCTGATCACCCCCGTACCACTTTATTACCCTGAGGGTAAAGAAGGGGGAATTAAATGGCACAGGGGGATCTAGGGTAAATGATGTGTCAGAGGGTATGGGGGGGGATAATTTGGCACAATGCACAGGGTAATAAGATGGCACAGGGTATAAAAGGGTTGATGATGGGAGATTCTACTGTGATATTGCTTTTTATTGTGTTTTAGAGGTAATTACACTCTCGAGTGAGTACAGTACAGTATTCCATTATTTTTTAGCCTTTTTTTCCCAATAAGGGACATCTCTCATTTTGAGCCATTTTCCCAATAAGGGACATCTCTCAATAGTGGATACTTTTTTCTCTCAATAGTGGAATTTTTTTTATTCCCTGTGAGTGTCCGCTAACCAGGGGCATAGCTATAAGGGGTGCAGAAGTAGCAGTCGAACCAGGGCTCTGGTGCCTAAGGGGGCCCCAAAGCACATCTGCCCCAGGAGAGACCACTATTATTGGCACATGATGCCCTGTGGCGGATTTTGCATTGGGGCCCAGAAGCAACAAGTTATGCTTCTGGTTGGAACCCTTAGTGTTCCCACACTAAGGGTTTTAACCAAAGGTGTAACTTGTAGATATAATTTTGGAGTATTGGAGCTGATCTGGGGCAATGACCGTCATCAGTAAGATTGCGTCTTCATCCTAATTGCAAGGAAAAAGTGTAAAAGTCAAGTGTCATCTATGTTTTGTGAGAGGATTAGCATCAGATAATTGATAGATTTCTAATGCTTAACTGTGTACTATAGATAAGAGTCACATTCAGTTGTTATATTTTTTTTACATTCCGCAAGTAGGATGATAATTTTAGCACATTAAAGAATAAAGCTGACAATGTTATCAGATGAGAAGTATTATTAAGTAGGTGCTTACCCAACAACAAGAAAGAGAACGAAAGTTACTACAAGAGCACAAAGTGATACTCCACATCCAATGAACGTCAAGGTCCTTAACATCCATTCTTCTTCTGCACTTCTCTGTACGTACATATAAATAAGTGTTTAGAGAATGTCCAGCTCTCACAATTTAAACACTACATTAATTCACCATTCAATCTATATTATACATTACACTGAAGTACGACTTACAGTAGGTGTATTACAATGAAAACCATACTTTCATTAAGCACCCAAGGTCCATAACCTTCATCAACTCACGTTGGTAATTGTTGGGAAGTACATTGTAGTGATAAGTGAAACTTGCCTTTTGGGATGTAATATTTTAAATAGTATTGAAATCCAAAGCTGGACAGAAGGGGGAATAATGCATTAACAAATTTAGAAAAACACATTGGGCCTCATACCCAACCCAACAGTTTTTATCGGGTTTTTTTATCTGTGATTTATTCAATATTTATTGCACAACTTTATTTGTAGGATTGCTAACATAATCCACTTTCAGCATTTTCTTCCATCTGGTCTGCAGAATATTGTTGCTATAGCTCATAGCCTCAGTGTTAAAATGCATGCTCAAATGGTATTCACAAATTGTGAAAGTGTGTTATTTCTTAAATAAAATCGTTATAGTTCACGGAGCAGATTTTACACTCAACTCAATTTCTCAGGAATTCGTCAAATGCTTTGGAAATTTCATGCTTTTGCATGTCTGGTTGTTGGGGTGGTGACTCTTGCATCAGATTTTCACAGACCTGAAGAGCCACTTTGGTTTTTTCCCACATTACTTTTTTGTACCTTCCAGTGTGGACAACATAAACTCTTGGGCGCCAAATAAAAAGGACATCTTAGTAAAAAAACACACGAAAAAAGAAGAGGACACAAAAAAAAAAAAAACAACACAGACAAAACCCTACACTCTAGGTAAATCAGGGCCATTTAGTCTAGGTTCACACTATGGGAATCTCCAGCCAGAGAATTTCCGGACAGAAATTCCGAGTGCAGCCAATGCCGACTGAATCAGTTGGCGCTAGGACGATATTGCCGTCCCAGTTGACGGCAATGTCTGCAGTGTGGATTCTGCCTAAAGAATGGACAATGGCCGGTGGCAGTGGAGAGGGCTTTTAAACTTGTGACGGAATTGTCCACAAGAGAATGTAGTCAAGAGGGAGGTAATTGCAAATTTCTATCTACTATCTTATCCAGACAGGTCAGGCCTAAGTTTGACATTAAGGATTCATTTGTTATAATCTTTTCTGTTGAACACAACCCAGACTAGGTTGCACAAGCTCTACATATAGTTGGTTGGGAAGGGCTTGGAAAGAGCATGAAATTCAGTCACCTCTGGGTCTGGACCACATCATTGAGCAAGCAAGGAGCTGCAGAAGAATGATTTTCAACAAAATTCAAGGCACAATTTCCACGTAAAACCATAAAGGAGAACTCTGGGATATAAAAATGTATCCCCAATTTTAATGATAGGGGATAAGTCCGCCGGGACCACCCGCAATCTCCCATACTGGGCCCGGCTCTCTGTCCAAATAGCGCATGTCACCCACCACACATAGCGGTGGCCGACACGCCCTCTTAATGCAGAGCTATGGCAGAGCCGGAGATTGCCAAATGCAGTGCTCCAGCTCTTCCATAAAGATGTATTGAGGCGGCATGTCAGCTGCCGATTTGTGCGGTAGTGAAACACTCCCTCATCCTGCGAACTGCCGGGGCCCCGTATGGGAGATTGCAGGGGGTCTCAACGGTCGGACCCCCTTCGATCTAAAATGTATCCCTGAACCTTTGGATAGGGGATATGTTTTTCAGTGTGAGACTCTCCTTTAAGCTCATAGTGGCGACACAAGATTTTGTCTGATCGAAACTAAATCTTGCATGTGAGTTGCCCTTACTAGTGGGCAACTTTTACCGGGTATTAGGATTTGATCAAAGAAAAAAGTGGGAAAAGAAGCCACCCTAGTGAGTATAGGACGGAACTACGGAACTGAACCGTGGAATAGTAATTGCTTCTTAGGCCATGTTGACACGTCGGCATTTCTGTGCCGGATTCCGCATTGGAATTCCCGTGCGGTCCTGGTGCCAGCATAACTGCGCCCGCAGTTTGCGCAATGTCCACACAGAGATTTTCCGTGTAAACATAGCCTTACACACATTACTATTTCACACATTACCTGCAGACACATTACTTTTCATGGCCATCATTTTAATAACCCAAAAGTAATGTAATGTAATTTGCATTACCTGGACATTATAAATTTGCAACAAGACAGCAAAGTTGGTGGTGTGATTACAAAAACAACTGGTTGCCTCAGGGAACGTGTTTTTGATCTGACACCCAGTGGTGGACCAGCCCCCTCCTTTTTCTGGCCTGAAACATACAAAACATGAAACATATAAATTAATATGTCAGGTAGCATTAACATATCGAAGAAAATTGCAAGTTGCACTACTGTTAAACTTCTCTTAGTCCAGCTTCCTATAACATAACCCAAAATTTTTTAACTTGAAATGCGGCATAGTACGTATGGGGGAGATGCGCAACTCCAAGCCTAAGCATGCCAAGTAACAAATATACAAAAAAGAAACGTTTATATTATCTTTAAAGTGTACCTGCTGTCAACAAAAACTTTTTATATAATGTAGATAATACCATTATATATATATATTTGTAATATACATTGGTTAAAAAATTTGTATATTTTTTTCCCTGCAGCTATTGTCTGTGTGTCTTTATGAGGAGTCCAAATACAGGAAGTGAGGGTGAACAAGCAGGGCTCTGTGCAGTAAGAAAAAGCAGGACAGTGTACACTGAGGGTCTATAACATGCCCCTGGCTTATATACATCAGGATAATTGACAAGCCAGGAGTCTGCACCGAGCCCTTCTTGTTCTGCCCTCACTTCCTGTATTTGTACTCCTAGAGAAACACAGACAATAGCTGCGGGGACAGCATTTTTTCACCCAAAAATATACACAATTTTTAACCAATGTATATTACAAATATACATATAATGGTATTTTTAGAGATGAGCGAATCGAAATCGGACAAAGTCGAATTTGTTCCAAATTTCATGAAAATTTCAATTCGGACCGAATCCAAACTTTGACTTGATACAAAATAATGAATTTCTTCATTAGTGACACCCGCTGTGATCGTCCTGTATAATGTATAGATGCCAGAGGCTTTTTTTTTTATTTGTTTTTTTTATTTACTTTAGCAGAACAAAGTGTGAAAAAAGGTAAAAAGGTATGGAGGCTTTCCGTATGCATTGTCTGTATATATATATATATATATATATATATATATATATATATATATATAAAGGGGATAAGTATTCTCCATAGGGAGGAGCACCGCTTCCAGTGTATGGAGATTCAATAAAGGCCATTAGCACTCCAAGGGCTTTCTGGGACAAGCAATATGCAAAGCAGCTCATCACACCACCTTTACAGGTAGCATTCCCTAAAATCAGCTTTAGCTCCAATTACGGAGTCTCAGAAACTGAATGGGATTTTATGGCAAGCCAGAATTCTCCCCAGAAGGGAAAAGGACCCATCTGCAGGCAGCTGTTTGGGGTGATCACCCAGCTGTCTGCCGATGGGTCCTCTTCCCTTCTGGGGAGAATTCTGGCTTTGCATAACATCCCAGACAGTTTCTGATATATAGTAAATTTGAGTAGCTGTATTAGTCCAGTGATACAGATGCAAATAAAAAAATGTTGCAGTATCTTGTAATACCTTTTTTATTGGACTAACAGAATTTTGTAGAGACAAGCTTTCGGGATTCCTCCCTTTATCAAGTCCAAAGCAAATCTAAGCTCACAAGCAGAAGACACAGGTTACATCTCACAATTATGCAGGGGTTAAGACAATAGATGTGGAGAATTCCGACTAAGACGGGCCATAAATTGTCCTGCTATAGGAACATAGACTGAAGAGATAAGGATGAGAAAAAGGGGAGGGAGGAGGAGCAGAGGAGAGGAGAGACTGGTAATTAAGCAGAACAGAGTGAGATGCAAAAGAGAATCCAGCACAGGTTATAAGAAATTTTAATAATGAGATGAAAAGCTCAAATCCACATTGAGTCCCCTATTTTTCGAGTCAAAAAACAGTATCATTTTGGCTTCAAATGTTTTTCTCTCGTGTGTTTTTGAAGTTCCCTCTCAGTATCTTGATTGTAAGGTCATGTATGGAGAGGCCTGTTTGGGTAAAATGGTGTCCCACTGGGGTGCAGCAGTCATTTTCTTTATGGCGGTTGATGGAATGTCTGTGTAGATTCATCCTTTCGTTGAGTTTCCGGCTGGTTTCACCAATGTAGCATCTCATGTCACACTTGGTGCCTTGTATCATGTAGAACACATTAGGATATGTGCAGGACTATAGTCCCTTAATGTTATATGTCCTGTTGTTTTGGGTGACTTCATTCTTGGTGCACATATGTTGGCAGAGTTTACAGTGAGGTTTGATGCAGGGTTTGGTCCCATTGTCTGTGTCTGTTCTGTAGGTCATTTTCGGCTGACCAGCTTTCGTTTTAAATTGTGCGGTTGTCTGAAGGCCAAGATGGGAGGTTCAGAGAAGATTTCTTTTAGCATTTCATATTCTGCCTATATCAACTGCAGCTCCTTGGTCATTTTGCGCTCTTCTTAACGGGCCGGATTGTATGTTGCTACCAGGGGTATGCATGGTGATGGTTGTATTTCTCTGTATTGTAGCAGGTATTCCCGTGGTGTTTATCTATTTAGTCTATGTTCCTATAGCAGGACAATTTATGGCCCATCTTAGTGTGAATTCTCCACATCTATTGTCTTAACCCCTGCATATTTGTGAGATGGAACTTGTGTCTTCTGCTTGTCAGCTTAGATTTGCTTTGGACTTGATAAAGGGAGGAATCCCGAAAGCTTGTCTCTACAAAATTCTGTTAGTCCAATAAAAACTAGCAGTGTGCTGCTGTATTCTCCGACTTGTGTATATTTAGCATAGCAACGTGCACCTGTATGCCGGATCCAAGCAATAGTTTTGTATCAGTATGTGCTGGCCAACTTATCCTTATAGTTACATAGTTACATAGTTACATAGTTAGTATGGTTGAAAAAAGACATACGTCCATCAAGTCCAACCAGGGGATTGAAGGGAAGGATGTAAGGGGATAAGGGAAAGGGATGTAGTTTTATAATTCTGCATAAGCATTAATGTTATTTTGTTCCAGGAATGTATCTAACCCTGCTTTAAAGCTGTTAATTGTTCCTGCTGTGACCAGTTCCTGAGGTAGACCGTTCCATAAATTCACAGTCCTCACGGTAAAGAAGGCGTGCCGCCCCTTTAGACTAAACCTTTTCTTCTCCAGACGGAGGGAGTGCCCCCTCGTCCTTTGGGGGGGTTTAACCTGGAACAGTTTTTCTCCATATTTTTTGTATGGGCCATTTATATACTTATATACGTTTATCATATCCCCCCTTAAACGTCTCTTCTCAAGACTAAACAATTGTAACTCCTTTAATCGCTCCTCATAGCTAAGATGTTCCATGCCCCATATTAGTTTAGTCGCGCGTCTCTGCACCCTTTCCAACTCCGCAGTGTCCCTTTTATGAACAGGCGACCAAAACTGAACAGCATATTCCAGGTGAGGCCGTACCAATGCTTTATAAAGGGGGAGTATTATGTCCCTGCCCCTCGAGTCCATGCCTCTTTTTATACATGACAATATCCTGCCGGCTTTGGAAGCAGCAGCCTGACATTGCATGCTATTTTGTAGTCTGTGATCTACAAGTACACCCAGATCCTTCTCTACCAGTGACTCTGCCAGTTTAATCCCCCCTAAGACATACGACGCATGCAGGTTATTAGTACCCAGATGCATAACTTTACATTTATCCACATTGAACCTCATTTGCCAAGTGGATGCCCAGACACTTAGTCTATCCAAGTCATCTTGTAACTTATGCACATCCTCTATAGACTGTACTGTGCTACAAAGCTTGGTGTCATCTGCAAAGATAGAAACAGAGCTGTTAATACCATCCTCTATATCATTGATAAATAAATTAAACAGCAGCGGGCCCAGTACTGAACCTTGGGGTACACCACTAATAACCGGGGACCAATCAGAGTACGAATCATTTACCACCACTCTCTGGGTACGATCTATGAGCCAGTGTTCAATCCAGTTACAAACTAAAGTTTCCAAGCCCAAGGACCTTAACTTACCTGTCAGACATCTATGAGGGACAGTATCAAACGCTTTGGCAAAATCCAGAAACACTATATCCACAGCCATTCCTCTGTCAAGGCTTCTACTCACCTCTTCATAAAAGCAAATTAGATTGGTTTGACAACTTCTATCCTTAGTAAACCCATGCTGGCTATCACTTATAATACTATTATCCCCTATGTATTCCTGTATGTAATCCCTTATAAGTCCTTCAAACAATTTACCCACAATGCACGTTAGACTTACCGGTCTATAATTGCCTGGCGAAGACCTAGAGCCCTTCTTGAAGATTGGTACCACATTAGCCTTGCGCCAGTCCCAGTCGCCATATATGAGAGACACTGCTAAATAGCTTTACTGTTTTGCGACCTTATGTGCTTTTTTAAGCTTCCCATCAGAGAAACTTAATAGTCTAGCAGATATGACACCTTTTAATGGCCAGCAAAGTAAAACTAAATCGTGTTAAATAACATACTTTTTCTGTTTGACATCTTATAGGTTGTTTGTGTGGAGGATGCAGACTAAAAGCAATGAACAAATCTACTGCCATCTACTGGCTGCATTGCAAAACAAAAATAAAAAAACACCAAAACATAGTGTACCATCTTGATAATACACTTACCTGATGTTGAAATCCCAAAAAACACAGACTGGGTTAGTTCTGAACTTGTCTGATCCCTCCTGTCAGACATGGTAACATGTAATCATCAGCAAATGTAATATTACATTGTAAAGACAATAATAGCTGTAAACCTGATCACACTTTGTAAATGTCATTTATAAATATGAAGAAACAGCGTGTGATAAATGCTTCAAGTACATTTGTCCCCTAATTGACCCATTACGCAGACCCATAAGCACATTCTCCTCACTGTGTTAGGTTCTAACATTGTGGTGGCCAAAAATAAGTAAAAAAAGGACTTTGGAAATCCATTACCAGTGTTCTGAGGGCGGAGCCAACAGGACTGGAGCTGCACTGATCCAACACAACTCTCTCCCAGATGTCCTAGGCCTTTGACACACAGGGCTACTGCTGCCGGCCGGCCGGGTAGAACTATCTGTCAATCAAAGACCAGGGATGTCTAAAGAGAGGCATTTCAGATCCGCCTTCAGGACACTGGTACTGCTTATTTTGCTTATTTTCGACACTGCAATTTAAAACAAAGGCATGTTAGGACAAAACACAGTGAGTAGAATGTGTTTATGGGCCTACATTACAGGGGTCAGTTGATATGACAAATGCTCTTGAAGAATTTACTGAATCTTGTTGGTAACATTGTATTTGATGAGGTGTAGATGAAATATGGAAAGATCCTTCAGTTTTTCTAAAAATTTTTTTTTTTAGGGTCTTATTTTCAGTGAAGAGTAATGCGAAAGGGGTATTCCAGCTTTTGGAAGAAAAAAAATCATAAGTAGGCAAGAATGGTTGCACCTCAACCTGGCCTCTACAAGTAATAAGAAAAACATTTTATTCCCTATTCACAGATTAGGGGAAAAGTGTCTGATTATGGGGGGTCCGACCGATGGAACCCCCGCGATCTTCTGTTCGGCACCCCGGCCCTCTGCATGCATGGATTACTGTTGACCCTGACAGGAAACTGTGGCCAACACCCCCGTCCATGTATGTCTATGGGAGAGACGGAGATACACGAACGCTGTATCTCCAGCTCTCTGAGATACATGGAGGGGTATGTCTTCCACAGCTTTGAGTCGTGGTCGACAGTAATCTATGCACGGAGTGGAGTTTGCTTTGTGCATGGAGAGACCAGGGACAAGAGATTGTAAAGGGTCCCAGCAGTTGGGCCCGCAGCGATGAGACACTTAAGCCCTTTCTTGTGGACAGGGGATAAGATGTTTAAGACCTGAGTACCCCTTTAACACACTTTTTTTTGGGAGTGGGCTATCATACATGCTCAAAAAAGATTGATGGTCAAGTGTCTACATACTTTTGGCAATATAGTGCATGTACCTATAGCATACGTCTACTACAAATAGCTGCATTAAATACATTGCTTGACTTGTAATACTCACAGGCATCTCATTGTGCCACAGATAGTACTGCACCGATGTGCTTATTTCTTTTTCCCTGGATAAAACAGTCAACGATATTACAGAGGAGCCAAGGTAGGTGCCCACATGCCTAAAGCAAAAAATGAAGACAAAGTATAAATTATACACACACAAAGGATAGAAAGCTGGGAAGAATGGAATTGTTAAGTTATAAAAAAAAAATCCCAAGTATCTCTGGTAGGTTTTGTGGTTGCCATATATAAAGATTACACCATAGTATCACCAATAGGGTAAATGTGTACAGTGGGGAATTTACATTTCCTCCAATAGGTGAAAGCTGTCCAGTTCCTGATAGCAAAGCATCACCCTATCACAGTGAAAGACATAGGATGCATCAGGGGTAACAAATGCAACCCTTTCCCGCTAAGGCTAGGTTCATATCACAAATTGTAAGGGACTCTTGAGTGTCTAAGGTGGTGTAAAATTTTTACACAAAAATTATTAAACTTTTCTATGCCATAAAACTGGCATACAAGGCTAAGTTAATTTCCACCATTGTGCTCAAAGAGGTCGCTGGCCATGAGAAAGCCGAGAAGGTGGAGGCCTTAGTAAACTATATAAACACGTGATCTGCATCTGAAGATGTAGATGTTCAGCGGGTGGCTACAGCCCTTCAGAATGCATTTTTCTTATTGCTGCAGAAATCTTAGATGACAAAGACTGAAGTGGAAGCTTTAAGTTATGAGATCATCATCTATACACTTTTCCTACAATGCTAAAGCAACACCAGGGCACCTCAAGTGTTATATTGATTAACAGATCAATAAAATACTTACCGTAGACTTAGTTCATACAATTTATATATAAGATGTTCTTCTTAACCATGATTTTCACCCCATAGCTATTATATCCAGGTGTATTGCTGAGTTGTTCTTTTTATCAAACACATCCCATATCAAGTTACATCCGGAAATCATAGTATAGCTGTTTAAACATAAAGGTCTAGTGCTCCCTTGTGTTCAGAGCACATATTACAGAGGCAACCCCTTATAGTAGCCAGCCCATTTTAGAAGTTAGTGACAAAGTGGATTTCTTTGTTTTGTTTAGTTTTTTTTTATCATTGCATTGCAAGAGCTATAACTTTTATATTTTTCCCTCGACTTACCCATTTATTTCTGTTTTTTGGCAGGACAAGTTGTACTTTTTTATTGCACAAATTTGGAGTTCATATACTGTAGATACTGCCCAGTTTTTCCTACCTAATCCTTGTGGGGGAGTAAAAGCAACACAGGAGGAATCTCTTCTCCTTGTCACGCTCCGGGGAGGCAGCGGGACCCGGAGCGCTCACGGCGTGCTTCTGTCTGCAGCGCTCCGGTCGGCATTGCTGACTGCGAGCGCTGCTCGTGCCCGCCCTCGGATCGCGCCCCATGTCACTCACCTCTCGCCCCCGTCTGCTTCCTCCCGGCGCGCGCGACCCCACTCCCTAAGGCGCGCGCGCACAGGCTTGCTAAAATTTAAAGGGCCAGTGCACCACTAATTGGTGCCTGGACCAATCACTCCCTAACATATAAAAACCCACTTCCCCTTCCTCTCCTTGCCGGATCTTGTTGCCTTGTGCCCTGAGAAAGCGTTATAGTGAGTTCCAAGCCTGTGTACCCAGACCTTCTGCTGTTGCCCTTGACTACGAGCCTCGCTGCCTGCCCTGACCTTCTGCTACGTCTGACCTCGCCTCTGTCTAGTCCTTGTGTACCGCGCCAGTCTCAGCTGCCAGAGAGGTTGAGTCGCTACTGGGGAAGATGACCTGGTAGTTACTGCCGCAGCAAGTCCATCCTGCTTTGCGGCGGGCTCTGGTGAACACCAGTAACTGCTTAGAACCGATTCCCCAGTACGGCCCGCGTCATCGCCTCTCTGGCACAGAGGATCCACCTCCAGTGTCTTCACCAGCCGCTAGTCCGGACCGTGACAGTCCTCATATGCCATCCTCATATCCTGGAGAGTTATGGATAAAATCCAAGAAAACAGGCATTACCAAACGGCGCTTCTCCTCCTAGGACAGATGCAGGCAGCAGTCCATGGACTGCTGCCTGCATCTGTCCTAGGAGGAGAAGCGCCATTTGGTAATGCCTGTTTTCTTGGATTTTATCCATTACTCCCCACTACCCATCCAGTGACCGAGAGGAACCTGGAAAGGAAACCGTGGCTACTGACCTCCATTTCCATTCTGCGAGTCTATATGCCTGCTGATGTGTTGTGCTCTGAGCACAACACAATCCGGTAAGCCTCCTATTTTTGCGCACATTGAAGCCTATCACCATACTGCACCTTGTTTTGTGTTTTTTCATATTCATCCTCATATTCTGACCCCATTTCTGTCCTCATATCCAGACCTCTTATCCCGTCCTTATATCCTGTCCTCATATCCGGACCTCATATGATGTCCTCATATCCTGCCATTTAGACGTTATGCTAGAACATACAGTATATTTCCCATAGAATTGCATGGGATTTTAAACAAAAAACATGACCCTTGCAAATGGGGGTGGGTAAGGGTTCATTTATGTATCCTATATTTGTAGCAACATGTGTATCAAGTTTTATCGAAATATCTTCAGCCATTTGGAAGTGATGCAGAAAACACCCAGGTTGCATCTCAAAAATATACAGGGGTTAAAAGATACTGAGAGATAATTTTAAAAACACAAGAAAACAAGAAAGAAGGACATTTAAGGACAAAATAATACTTTTTTATGTTTAAAAGAACAGAGAACTCAATGGGGGAAAAGGGAGTTTTGGAGCCATTGTTTTATGCTTTGGTTTTGCTTATGTGCGACACATTTATCATACTATCAAGGGGGGTTGATAAATTTGGCACACATATGCACACATATACTGCTCTGGACAGTTCCTAAAATGGACAGAGATGTCACAGCAGAGAGCACTGTGCTTGTGATGTCAGCAGAGAGCACTGTGTTCCAAAAAGAAAAGAATTTCCTCTGTAGTATTCAGCAGCTAATAAGTACTGGAAATAGAAGTTTTACAAATCTGTTTAACTTTCTGGCACCAGTTGATTTAAAAAAAAAAAAAAAAGGTTTTCCACTGGAGTACCCCTTTAAAAGTGCTCATCAAAGGCATTTTTGTAAGCCAGGTCTAACCTGGCTTTGACTTGTGACATTTTAGTGGGGTTTGCAACTTTTTTTTTTTTATGCCTTCTTGTGACATTTGCCCTTCATAAATTGGCAACCACTGCAAAGTGAAAACTGAAAGTTGCTCAGGTAAGGCTGTTTGCCGTTATGTGTACCCACAAAGGGCACCTAAAAAAGTGCTTAGTGCGAAAAAAAGAAGCTCTAAATGCAATGATAATGCAGTGTTTTTGAGCTTTTATTGCCCTGTTCTGATCCCTATAACTGTAACAGAAGCACATTTGCACCTTTCGCCTTTTGTCTCCTGTTTGGAGAGTTCCCAAAGGTCAGATCCCAAAGGTGAGACCTCTACACAGGAGACACATTTGAAATTTACCAAAGCTTTGCAACAGCTATAATAGCACTTGCAGTCCAAAGGATTATAGTGAATTGTATGTAAAGGCAGCTTTCATAAGACCTCCATATGATTGATGTGCTACAAGTGTATCAGTGGGAAAGACTTGTTTGCAGTTGAGTGACACACTATTGTAGCCTCAGTTATGAGACAATGCCAAACCGGCATAATATGGGTACATGTCTAACAACTGAATTGTTACAAGACAGAGGAGAAAATGAAACCTCCCAAAAAATATAGTAGAGTTAATTCAACCCTAACCCACACCCTTTGCAAGTTTTCTCTGAGGTTCCATGCAAGTCTACGGGACTTCCGGTACATCTTCTGATCGCATTGCTTTTGGGCTGCAGAGATTTCTCGGGACTTTTTAAACATCTTGACTTTCCAGGCAAGCAGTTGTAGAGAATGGTTAGTGTGGAGGACGGGATGTAAGGCTGGAGATATGAGGACTGGGATATAGAGCATCACTGTTGCTTTTAAAGGGGTACTCCTCTGCCCCAGCATTCGGAAGATTGTTCCAAACACTGGGTGCCAGTTGCGGGGATCGTGACGTCATGGCCACACCCCTCATAATGTCACGTCATGGCCACGCCCCTCATAATGAGACCTTATATCACTTTAAGGTGATACTACAAGCACAGAAGTTATACCTAAGCTGTCATTTGCAGGTGTCCGATGTACCAGCAGAAATACTGCTGTAATAGCCGGGATTGGGGATAATTTAGATTTTGGGCTTTTAACTCCTTAAATGCCACAGTCAATAGTGACTGCAGCTCAGAAAGTGTTTGAAAGAGGGCAAGTGCTCAATTTGTCACCTTATCTCCATCCTGCCATCATTGCATTGGAGGGGCGTGACATCACGACCCCCGGACCCAGAGCATATTTGTAGGCATTACTGGGTGGATTAGGGTGGGCTTTAAAAATATTGGGAAGGATGCATAGCAGAAATATTGTAATAAACAAAAAAACTTACTTGTATCCTCCATGTGAAATAGACGTATCTACATGAATGAAATTGTGATTCTGGTCTCCAAATAAATGTTGAAAGGAGTTTAAACTAGACCATGTATTTACAACAGTAACCTCAGTATGACCTGAAAGGATAAAGAACAAGGAAAAGATATGACCTATTGCAAATCAAATTAAGACATATAATAAATAAAGAAAATAAGTCGGAAGATGGTATCTTATGTCCATATATCTTTTTAAGGTTCTCTCCAATTATGGTCACTCAAGTGATCTGATATCAGGCCTGGAGATACACTTCTGCATGAAAAGTACTCTTGGCCCCATGAATGTCTCTACAGTGTTCAGTTGTCTCTCTACACACCCAATATCAGATCACTTTGGAGAGACACTTTAATGATGTATGCTTGAGGATCACATTTTGACACGGCAGTACAACATAATTAAAGGCTTTACAGCAGCTTGTGTATCAATAGAACAATACAGCACAACTTGCACAGGACCTGAGTGGTTCTTTGTGTAAGGAAAAAAGGAATGCTTGTGAATGTTACAAATGGCCTTCAAATTCCTAACTCATAAGGAAACACAGACTTATTTTATGGCGCAATACTCCTGTTTCTTTTACCTCGACGCTCGGACAAACCTGTGTTACTGCCAAGCCCTAGCCATACTGATAATTCATTTGTCCCTATGTTTTTCAGAAAACAACTTGCTTCTTATTACATTTTGTTTAAATACATTGTACAGACATGGCACATGAGGACATCAGTGTTTCGAACCCTAAAGGTTTTTGCTTATGGAATGACTAGTACCTAATATGTGCAACTATTTAAAATCACAAGAAAACTATCACATTTCACCATGGGGCTCTCAAAGAGATAATATTTAACATTTCACTCACATATTGCCCATTAGTTGGGGAATACTACCACAATAGAAATCTTTATTTCTAAATATAACCTTCTCATGAAAAACAAAAAACATGACAATGATCATTGTCATTGTTGTAGCAAGAGTGCTTCTAAATATCCAACTGCACATATGGGCAATGTGTTTGACAAACCTTACAGAGAAAAACACAATAGCAAATGAACCTCCAATTCATTAACTTCTCAATATATGTACATCAAACCAGCTGAAAACGAAGAAACTGGAGAATCATAAGAGTGCTCTTAAATGCCAAGCTACTGGCCACGCCTAACGCCAGCACTGTGTGTAAGAGCACCCAAAAGGCTTCTTCCAAATCTTTACTTTTTACCCACATTAGCTGTACTTCTTTTACATTTCTTTTTTTACTTTATGTACCTGTCATGCTTATTGCTTATCTTCTAGCCCTGGTGTACACCAGAATGAGTATGGATTCAATAGTGTGCTGCGGGTGGCAACTGTAAACTGGCAAGTCCAGTTTCTTTTTATAAAATTACTATCTATCCTCCACATGATGTAATTCCAAACACATATCCAAAAGTCCAACATTTCCCATAAATCCCAAATTATACTGATAAAAATTTACAAACAAAACCTTGTATGGGCACTACATTATGATCCCATACCAAGTGGAGGTCATTGATGTCACTCCCAACTCAAACAATACAGCCCTCAAAAGCAATGTCTGGAGGGAAGATGAAATCATCCTCCCATCTCCCTATATCTATGTTTTCAAGAGCTGGGGAGAACCTAAACCCCATAGGAGTGCCCTCACTCTTAAAGAAGTTAAAATAAACACAATGACGCTCATAACTACTATACTGTCTCAAAGTATTAGATGAATTTCAATTTTGTTACAATCCAGGAGATTCACATTATGCTTTTCTTTCTTTACTGTTTTCTATAGCAGCAAACAAAGGGTTATTAGTATATTCCAAGAAAAAAGTTTAACAGGTCTAGTGTTTGGTTAACAATGGTATAGTCCAAATAGATATAATGGCTCATCAAGATAGGCTCCTCCTCTTTCTTTGCTGCTATAACTAGAGATAAGTATCTGAGAATTTTCTCCTCACAAATTTCATATACCTCATAACTTTTCATAATTCCATATATATATTTAAGGTTATTTCCATTTATTTTCATTTAAGTTTATCCTAATATATTATATATAGCCATGTATTCTGGTTATTTCACTACAGTATTTATGTACATTCAGTCCATTGGTCACTACTTTATATTCATGTCTGTAATTCATATATCTAATTCATTACTTCATTTCATTTTCATTATTTTCTTTCTGTTATACTATTTCCCTATAGATATACTCTATATCACCAACATCACCACTATCTTCTATTCATCTAAATACCTCATACACGCTCCACACCGCATCCCTGATGTATTTCCCACCCCAGCTGGCTCGCGCTGTCATGCTCTTCAGATGCGCGTCTCGTCATCCTGTCGGCAGCTCGGAGGGTCACTTACCTGCATCCTGGTGTCTGATCGCCGAATGACTGCTCAGTGCCTGAGATGAAGGCATGAGCAGTCAAGCAGCATAATCATTGATCCTATGAAAAACCATTGATCAATGTAAAAGATCAGTGTATGCAGTGTTATAGCCCCATATGGGAGAATAAAGTTTGTATCACCCCCCCCCCTTTTCCCATTTAAAAACATAAAAATAAAAATAAACATATCTGGTATCGCCAGGTGTGGAAATGTCCAAGTTATAAAAATATATAATTAATTAAACCGCACGGCCAATGGCGTACACGCAAAAAAATTCCAAAGTCCAAAATAGTGTACTTATGGTCACTTTTTAAATCATGAAAAAATGATCAATAAGTCTGATCAATACATAAATGGTACCACTAAAAACTTCAGATCACGGCGCAAAAAATGAGCCCCATACCACCCCATATGCGGAAAAATTTTTCCTGCGTGTAGTTATGATTTTTTCCAGAAGTATGACAAAATCAAACCTACACAAGGGTAGGGTATAATTTTAATCATATGGACCTACAGAATAAAGAGAAGAAACAGAAGCCCCCAAAAGTTACAAAATGGCTTTTTTATTTATTTATTTTTTTTTATTTTGTCTCACAATGATTTTTTTTCCATTTCGCCATACATTTTTAGGTAAAATGACTGACGTCATTACAAAGAAGAATTGGTGGCACAAAAAATAAGCCATCATATGGATTTTTAGGTGCAAAATTTTAAGAGAAAAAAAGTCCAACCAGCTCACCCCGCCTGGACAACCAGAGCACAGATCCTTGTGCTGGACGGCACCAAAGCAAATAGGAAAAACGTAGAGTAGAATCCAGCTCAATGTGTAATAAAACCATCTTTTATTCAAAGGACATGGTCAGGAACAGCAGAAGTTACGTGTTTCAAGTGCCAAGCGCTTAGTCATAAATGACTAAGAGCGCTTGGCGCTTGAAACGCTTAACTTCTGCTGTTCCTGACCATGTCCTTTGAATAAAGACTGTTTTATTGCAGATTGAGCTGGATTCTACTCTATGTTTTTTCAAAATTGAAAGAGTTATGATTTTTTTAAAGGTTAGGAGGAAAAAACGAAAATGCAAAAACGGAAAAACCCCGGGTCCTTAAGGGGATATATATATATATATATATACATATACATATATATATATATATATATATATATATATATAGCAAGGACGACTGCAGCACACCAAAATGGACGGGGGGAAAACAAGGTGTTTATTCCATCACAACGTTTTCTTAGGAGTGCTGCCCTATGCTTGTTTTCTATATGATATATATATATATATATATATATATATATATATATATATATATATTTCTTATATCATTACATATATATCAGCCTCAGTCATTGCAAACAAAGAAACCACTGAGATGTCTGAGACACAAAATTTTGAATATGTTGATGAATATGTATTGCAATCGCTGGTGGATCAATCCGTGAAAAAATCCGTACAATCAGCGGTCAAATCCGCAATGTCTTCAATACAAGATGTGATAACCAAATCAGTGGCATCTGCGATAAATCGCAATAATCCACATGATTCTCCTATGAAGGGTCCTTCAACCCCTTCTGATATATTCTGGTCTGCTGAAGACTCGACCTCCCACATGATGGCAGGTCTAAAAAGAGGTAAGGTGCATCAGAAAAGGTGCCACGTAAATACCGATCCTACTGTGACAAAATCTAAGAAAAAAATCTATACATCCAGAGGATCAGGTTGAAACTAAAGCTTCTCAGAAAAGCTCATTTCTAAGGGTATCTAATCTACCCCCAAACCCTCAGCCCTATAGGAAGCACATAAAAAGGGGCAATTAAGGTCTCTTCTAAGATTAGACCAACCTCTCATAATATAGCCTCTGATCACTCCTCATCTGAGGAAAGTATAATTTCTAACCCTGATGACTCAGAATATGAAGACATATCAGAGGGAGAGGATGACCTGTTGGAAGATCATTCCTCTGAACCATTTATTATTGATGGTGCTGGCAACTCATACTTTGACCTGGGACATATAAAACACCCACAGTCGGGAGAATGGGTCCCCAACCCACAAGTGTCAAAATTTGTTTGTAAATGGGTTAAAAAAAACTTTGACAGAGCAGCCAGGAGCAAGTTAAAGTCTGAATGTCCTAGACCCACTCTACCCTTTAACTTGGCAAAAACTCCTGATGTAGATCCAAAATTTATAAAATTCTTATCCAAAACAGGTAAAAACCCAAAGAAAGGAGTGGACCGTTCATTTAGATTAGTCCAAGATAAATTCCTAGACCTATTAGGTCCCCTCACTCGTATTTTAGACCTCACTGAGAAGGCAACCATTTCTGGTGAGCCCACTGACCTTCCTACCCTTCGAGGATGGGCCAAAAGAACCCTTTGTATATTTGGCAATGCCCACTCTTCTCTATGTATGGAGAGAAAGAGGTTGATCCTGATGAAATTGGATCCCCAATTAATTCAATTAGCCTCTTCCCTCCACGGATAATTTTTTTATTTGGCGAATCCTATATTAAAGAAATTAACAAAAATGTCAGCCTTTTCTCTTCACTTGACAAAGCCCAATCCTCTCTTAAGAGAGTTTTCCAAGGACGTGTTTTTGGCAGGGCTGGGAGACTAAGAGGCTGGTTCCCCAGCCGTCAATCTCAAGACAATCATATAGAGGCCTCCAACCACCCAGGACGGATAATGTGTCAGTACCACCAACCACTTACCAACCCACACCATTCTTCCCTTCTAGAGGAAAGCCCTGGAGGGCTAGAATCCATAGAGGATATCCGAGAACGAGATCCTCTGCAGGTAAGACTTCTTCCATATTTTTCTCCCATTCCCCTAGGAGGGAGAATTTAACATGTTATCCACATCTGGTCTATGATCACGGCGGAAACATGGATTCTAAATACAATTATTACCAAACGATTGGTTAACAAAAATAGACCTAAAAGACGCCTATCTCAAGGTGCCCATGCACCCATTATCACAGCCATACCTCCAGTTTGTATGGGAAAATCAGAAATGGCAATTTACATGCCTACCTTTCGGTCTCTCTTGAGCACCATGGTGCTTTACTAAACTGTTGAAACCAGTAGTAGCCATTTTGAAAGCTCGGGGAGTTTGTCTTATAATCTATCTGGAAGATATCCTCATTATGGCAGACTCAATAGATTTAATTAATCTACACATACATTGGACCATAACTTTATTATCAAACCTGGGATTTTTAATCAATTACAAAAAATCACCCTGATCCCTTCACAAGAAGTGGTTTTTGGGTTTTTTAATCAATACCCAATTTGCCATTTTGAGTGTTCCCTTGAGGAGATTGAGGACAATCAGAAGGGAAATATGTTCAAGTTCTGAACAAACAATTAGTGTCCTTTCGCACGATAGCTTGGAAAGTAGACTTACTCTCCTCATCCATTCAAGCTATATTTCCAGCACCCCTCCATTACAGAGCACTTCAATGTCTCAAAACTCAGCATCTGAGATAAGGTCTAACATATTCAGATGAGAAAACTCTTTCCCCAGACATCAAGGAAGAACTTCTTTGGTGGCTCCAACATATACAATCCTGGAACGGGAAAGTTATTTTGACTCCTATTCCAGATCTCATAATAGAGTCAGATGCCAGTCTCCTTGGTTGAGTTACACCTTCATATCAATTGTATGGAACTTTTGGCGGCTTCATGCGCCCTCAAGAGTTTCGCCAAACACAGATCTCATTGCTGCATTCTAATGCGGATGGACAACATCCCTGCAGTACAATACATCAGTCCATTAAGAGGTACAAAATCAAAGACTCTTTCCAACATAGCAAAAGAATTTTGGCATTTTTTTTCCTCAACCAAGATATCACTTTAAAGGCAGAATATCTCCCTGGGTTATCCAACTACACAGCAGATTGGAACTCTCGGTACCTCACAGATTACAGGGATTGGAAATTAGATCCCATAATAATTAACCAACTAGTTTCCCTTTGGGGTCCCCTTCAACTGGATTTATTTACATCCAGACTAAACCGCCAAATCCCTCAATTTTTCAGTTGGCGCCCAAATCCAGAATATATGGGCACAGACGCATAACATAAAATTTGGCCCAAGGGGACACTTTATGCATTTCCTCCATTTATTCTAATTTCAAAGACTTTTATTGACCAAGATTTACAAATCAACAATAGTTCTTATAACTCCATTATGGCCGACTCAACCGTGGTTCCCTCAAGCTCTAGGGATGTCCATAGATTCTCCTTGCATAATCCCAACTCACCATTCCATTCTGACAGATCTATTGTGCAATCCTCATCCTGTGATCTTGCCCACTCAGATAACCCTATTAGGTTCTGTTGACCTGATATGAACTAAGCTAATAAACTTTCATAATCAGCTCAAAACATCCTTTCAGATGCATGTGCCCCAAGGTACCAGATCAGCTTATGGATCAGCCTGGAAAATATGGTCTAATGCATGCAATGGTATCTGGTATCTGGATCCCATACATGCATCTATAAATAAAATTATTAAATTTCCTTTCTCATTCCTATGATGAAGGTAGGGCTTATCGTACTATTAACGTATACCTTTCAGCCATATATTTTTATAATGCCCCAATATATTCCATTTCAGTAGGTAAACATCCTTTAATTTGTAAACTTATGAAGGGCATTAAATATAGATGTCTCCCATTACCTAAATATCAATCTACGGTACATGGGATGTTTTAATAAAAAAAAAATAATAATTAAATTAAATTAATTTGATTTAATTAATTTTTGGGGAGATAATTACCTTTTTCCATTAAAAATTCTATCTTACAAACTTACAATGCTTTTATGTCTAATATCTTTCAAACAAGTATCTGATGTTAAAGCTTTAGACATTTCCCACAAACAATTAAATCCTCAAGGTGTTGTTTTTTCTATACATAAACGTATAAAAACTAACATCCGGAAGGTATGTTATCCAGTTTTTCCTGATCACAAAATTATTTGCGTGGTTAGTTGTCTTAAATCCTATGAACATAAAACTGAATCTATTAAAAACCCCTAAAACTCTCAATGAATTTTTTTCACATTGTAAACCTCACTTACTGGTATCCCCTCCAACTCTTGCTAGGTGGATAAAACAAGTCACGTCCTTAGCAGGTATAGATGCATCCATTTTTGGAGCCCACTCTACCAGAGGTGCCATATCCACTAAGGTTAGATAAGCTAGTGGTTCTTTATCGGACATACTAAAAACTGCTCATTGGTCCACAGAGTCTACTTTCAAAACTTTTTTTTATTTTAGACCCAGTACTCATGTTTCTACGACTGTATTTTAGAACATATTTTAAATGTATCAGTTTCAATTGTTTATAAGATTTGAACAAGCATAATGTGAGTCTCCTGGATTGTAATAAAATTGGAGATTTTCCTACTCGGACAGAAAATATAGATTTTATTAAAGACAGGAGACGAACATTATCCCACCCAGTTGACCCAACCCTATCTATTAATATTATTTCTCTTTTTCAGTATAACCAATTACAAGTTCTGGATTCCATTGAAATTATATTTCCAAGTTGGATCCTTTTTATCTGGAAGTTAATCTAATCGATTCAGAGATGATCCTACGTTCCAGTTCAATATTACAGTTTAGGATGCCTTTTATGTCAAGAGTTTGTTTGGAATTCCTTATTCTACACTACATCAAAGAAAGAGGAGGAGCCTATCTTGATGAGCCATTATATCTATTCAGACCATACCATTGTTAACCGAACACTAGACATAATTTTTTTATTTATATAGCGCCTACAGATTCCGCAGCGCTTACAATTATGGGGTACAAACAAAGACAAGTATCAGACATAAAATTACACAATAACTATTCAAACAAGAGGTGTGGGGATATGTTTGGGAATATGTTGAGGCCAATTAGAGACTGTTATAGGCCTGTCTGATGTGTTTTTAGGCCACTTTTGAAACTAACACCTGTTAAACTTTTTTCTTGGAATATACTATTAACCCTTTGTTTGCTGCTATAGAAAACAGTAAAGAAAGAGTAGCATAATGTTCATCTCCTGTCTTTAATAAAAACTGTATTTTCCGTCACCAAGGGTAGGAAAATCTCCAATTATATTAAATAATAATGATGGCACACTGGTTGGGAAACACTGCATTACAAAGACAACACATAGTTTTTAACAGATACCATGCATCACTTTTCCGTAGCTTTTAATGGTGCTGCAGGATAAACACTTCCTACTGTACAACCCCACAGATTACAGTAAATTACTCTGGGTCCCAGAAGCAGAATATCCTGTCATTAACTTATTTTCATTAGCCCCTTATTACAAAAAGCGACTATCCAAACATTCCATAAATCAAGAATCACAGAGTTGGCACTGCTTTTCACAATGAGACCCCTACTTATATATAAGCCATCAGGTTCCACAATAACCTATCCAAACTTTGTTGGCTTCTCTATGTGTTCTTGCTTTTATCATATTTATGTTATGTTTATATGATTCATGGTTACACAGTATTTTACTGTCTATGCATAAAAGCAACTTTTAACTTCCTTCAAACTGGAACTTTCAACTTACCTTCTTCTACAAGTTTCTTAAGGTCCTCCTCGAGAATTTCTATTTCATCCACTCTTTCAGTGGTATGTACTTTGTAAATGTGACCATCTGCATTTAGATCCACCTGACTCACAGCAATTTCTATGGAAGAAAAGTCCTGTATAAATGTCACAAGTATTATACATATCATATCTAAACCGTTATATTTACTTGGATTACAATTTCTCAAATTAAATGGTGCTATTACCCACAGCAAAAATCTCACAAGCGCAAGACTCATCAGATCCTATTGCAGTATAACTTTGGCTGAAGCTACCCTCAGAGCAACAAAAAATTAGCTCTCCTGAATGCAAGGTGAAAGCCTATATCAATTTTACAAGGCCAAGTGCATAGGATAAAAGTAGTGTGCCAAAAAAGTTACTTTAATTTGTTGAAAGTTGACATAGGGTCTTGTGGATCAACAGCGATTGTTATGGAAATTTCTCAGATACACTTAAAAGGAGTATCCCCACCTGACAAAGTTTTCCCCACTCTGCAGAATAGGAGATAAAAAGATAATTGGTAAAGGTCCAATCAATTGGACCCCTACTGATCCCGAGAATGGGGACAAAATCTGTCCTTGGGATGAACAGTGTGCATCGCACATGCACAGCTAGAGCTCCATTCATTCCTTGTTGGGCTGCCAAGATTGCTGAGCCCTGGACTTAGTAATGGTTGATGCTCCCCCGTAGAAAATGAATAGAGCACTGACTGGTGTTCATCATTCTTTTCAAGAATACTTCTTTTTCCCATTCTCAGGATTGATGGGGGTCCCAGAAGGAGGACCCCAATGATCAGCTTGTTATTGCCTACCCTGTGAATAGGGGATAATGTCTTCAGATGGGAATACTCTTTAACCACCCTATGGTATATAGAAATAGTTGTGGCATAAAAGTGAAATATGTGCATGATGACCTAAGACATATGGAGAGTTAGTTTTCATTTTCATTCTCACAGAAGCTCCAGTCATATAGTTCCCTATGGCTTCATGCCTTAATGGAGATATCCAGCCAAAAGTGAAAAAAAAAAAACTAAAATAAGTAATATATATTATATATAATATATATATATATATATATATATATATATATATATATATATATACTCACTATGTCTCCACAAGGCATCCCAGTGAAATTGAACCCCTAAAGCCCCCTTAAACTCCAGCTGAGAGCTGAAAAAAAAAGTACACAAACCATCAACCCCTGCACTTGTTTCCAGTCTAAGCTACAGGGCAGAGCTGTCATATGGTTAGAAAATCAGTGAATATAGATGAGGTAGGTGTGCGTGCCTCAGCCAGTCAGTGACAATGACACACTGCACATTAAAGCTCTGGTTCTCTGAGCTGAGAAGAAGGGAGTGTGACATTGCAAAGTGACGTGTTTGACCCAAAACGGCCGGCCGAACACAGCAAACTGGTGCCCGACAGTTATCATGTGTGCTTAAAACTAATGGACTTCCTGCCTGAATAAAAAGCTGAGAGACACAGGGTTTGGGCTCAGCAAAGATTACACTTGTACATTACAAAGTGATATAACTTAAACAGGTGCAGTTATATAAAGGTAATTTCATTTGGCTAGAGTTCTCTTTTAATTAAGTTCACTTGATAACCTGTAGATATAAAAATGTGGCTGCTTATAATAGTATAGTGCCACTATTATGTTACATAAAAGGCAATAAAGAATACACTATGTCCAAATGCTTTAATATACATATGTAATATCAAAAGGATCCACAGACCAATGTTCTTGTGATGTATAAAAACTTCTTTCTTCTCATCCGAAAGAAGTTGGGCAAAATTACAGGCCATTTTATCCACTGTCTGAAGTATTGCCATAGGTCCTTTGATAATCTAAATGGAAAAGTTGTACAGTTATTTTTGTCATAGTAAGCACAATACTGATATTAGCAACACCACAAAAAATAAAAATTACCGGAGCTACTTCTGACCACATGTCTGGGTCATGTTGCTCAAGAAGCTCCCCAGTTACGTGAACAAAATGTTGACTCAGGTCTTCTAATGTGTTTTTGCTGCCATGCATGTCAACATCAGCTACTTCCTTCAGAAACTGGATGATGCCCAAAACATCCACTGAATCCAGAGGACTTTCTTCCATTTCCAGACCCACTTCGATAGCCTGAAGGCACGCCAAAGCCTCAGGTGCACTAAACTGGGTAACATCACTAGTAAGAGGATTTTCAGATATCTAAAAAGAAACATATAATTCAATCTGTCATGTATTTCTTGAAGACATTTAATTGTATTTATAGCCTTATACAAGTAAAAAAAAACTATGTGCAATAAGTATTTTATACACTCAGGTGAAAACATGAATGTTATAATTTTGCTAGGCCCCTATGTATGTTATCTAGTTTTTATTGGGGTTGTCCCACCGTGACAACCCCCCTTGGAAATTAAACAAACCCAGGGAACCGCTGGTGCTTGCAGGTCCAGATTCAGAAGCCTCTGGCTATCAGCTGATATTGGCATATGATGCTATAGTTAAATAAATGGTCATCAATATAATACATGCACAAAGCAGGTCCACCAAAGTGGTGGCTGTGCACTCTGGCACGTAAGGTGCATCAATACATCCATATAGGCATATGGAAAGGAGATTTTCTAAAAAGACAACCCCTTTAATTTTGTGCATATCACCATACAGTAACCATAATTCTTGCTCAGTGACTAAGGCAGGGATTTTCAAACTGGGTGCTGCTGCGCACTAGTGAGTCAGCAACAATCCCTAGGTACAGTGGGGATCAAAAATTTGGGCACCCCAGGTAAAAATTTGTATTAAAGTGCATAAAGAAGCCAAGGAAAGATGGAAAAATCTCCAAAAGGCATCAAATTACAGATTAGACATTCTTATAATATGTCAACAAAAGTTAGATTTTATTTCCATCATTTACACTTTCAAAATAACAGAAAACAAAAAAAATGGCATCTGCAAAAGTATGGGCACCCTGCAGAATTTATAGCATGCACTGCCCCCTTTGCAAAGCTGAGACCTGCCAGTGTCATGGATTGTTCTCAATCATCCTCTGGGAAGACCAGGTGATGTCAATCTCAAAGGTTTTAAATGCCCAGACTCATCTGATCTTGCCCCAACAATCAGCACCATGGGTTCTTCTAAGCAGTTGTCTAGAAATCTGAAACTGAAAATAGTTGACGCTCACAAAGCTGGAAAAGGCTATAAGAAGATAGCAAAACGTTTTCAGATGTCAATATCCTCTGTTCGGAATGTAATTAAGAAATGGCAGTCATGAGGAACAGTGGAAGTTAAAGCAAGATCTGGAAGACCAAGAAAAACATCTCGCAGGATTGTGAGAAAAACTATTCAAAACCCACGTTTGACTGCACAATCCCTCCACAAAGATCTGGCAGACACTTGAGTTGTGGTACACTATTCCACTATAAAGAGATACTTGTACAAATATGGTCTTTATGGAAGAGTTATCAGAAGAAAAAATTGAAATTTTTGGCCGGAATGAGCAAAGGTACGTTTGGAGAAGAAGGGGAACAGAATTTAATGAAAAGAACCTCTGTCCAACTGTTAAGCATGGGGGGGGATCAATCATGCTTTGGGGTTGTATCGAGCCAGTGGCACAGGGAAATTTTGGATGCAAAGTTGATGCCATCTGTGAAAAAGCTGAAGTTAAAGAGGATGGCTTCTACAAATGGATAATGATCCTAAACACACCTCGAAATCCACAGGGGTTTACATCAAGAGGCGTAAAATGAAGGTTTTGCCATGGCCTTCACAATCTCCTGACCTCAACTTAATTGAAAATCTATGGATAGACCTTAAAAGAGCAGTGCGTGACAGACAGCCCAGAAATCTCAAAGAACTGGAAGACTTTTGTAAGAAAGAATGGGCAAAGATACCTCAAACAAGAATTTAAAGGCTCTTGGCTGGCTACAAAAAGCGTTTACAAGCTGTGATACTTGCCAAAGGGGGCAGTACAAGATATTAACTCTGCAGGGTGCCCAAACTTTTGCAGACTCAATTTTTTTGTTTTCTGTTATTTTGAAAGTGTAAATGATGGAAATAAAATCTAACTTTTGTTGACATATTATAAGAATGTGTAATCTGTAATTTGATGCCTTTTGGAGATTTTTCCATCTTTCCTTGGCTTCTTTATGCACATTAATACAAACTTTTGATCCCCACTGTATGTCGCGACCGTCTCGTCCTGCATCAGCAGCCGTCCTTGGTCACTGTTTTTAAGTGGTCACTGTCCATGCTGCTAATCTTGAACAGGAAGCCAGTGCAGCGGCTATTTTAAATCAGTGAGAAGCGGTGGCTGCCAGAACTGTTGAGTGACGCCCCTGGTGTCGAGCCAAAGAGCGCAGTGGGAGGACATCACTTGTCAGTGCCCCTGTTTTGCTGCCGACCCTGCACCTGATCATGCTTGTGCCAGACTGAGGCCATATAAGAACGAAATAGCATGAGGGGGGGGATGAGTGGCCCAGAGTGTCATCAAGGGAGAGAATGAAGTAGCACAAGGGGTGATAAGTGTGGTAAAATAAAGTGGCACAGGAGGTGAATCAAGTGGCACGGGGGGAGATCAAGAGGGGGAATGAAGTGACAGAGGGAGATGAATTGGTACAGGGATCAAGGGGGGTATGATGATGGGGGAATCAAGAGAGGATGAAGTGGCACAGTTAAGGATGAAGGGGAATAATGAAGTGGCAGAGGGGGGTTATGAAATAACACAGGGTAATTAAGTGGCACAGGTGGGAAGAAGGGGGTAATGAAATGATATAGAGGGTGATCAAGAGTGTGTGTGGGGGGGGGGGGATGAAATGGCACAGGAGGCAGCAGCCACATTTGTAATTCTGCTAACTAGTATCCCATTGTGTGGTGTGTTGTAGGACGCACAATACTATTCATGCAATTGGCAATACTGCAAGAAATGTGTCGCCAAACTATGCACTTCTAAAAAGAATGTCACCAACATGTTAAGTTTGAAAAGCTCATCTCTAGAAGCTTAAAAGGGAACAATCACAAAAGAGCCAGAAACCATAACTCCAAGCGTAAAGCTCAACTCACCACGCTGCGGTTTGAAATCATATTCACTCTGCTAGCGAAGCTTTGGTCACGACTCGATTTGGTCTTTTGAAAGAGATTATAGACCTCTGGGGAAACAAAACAACAAATAACATCAATTAGTGTACTGTATGGTTTTACCATATCCATAACTACATTACCTATATAGCCTCAGCTTGCAGAATTTAGTCATCTAATCCTACATCTATGGCAAACAATGTGGAACACTATTGTGTTGAATAGTAAAAATTGCAGTACTAATTAAGCAATATAATTGACTCTTTTTGTACTTTTTTATTGTTATACTGGGTTCAAGAGATAAACATTTTTTTGGTCTTCAGCAAGGCACCACCCATTTCTGCTGCAGCTGCAAAGTTTCAAAGAGGTGTTCTGAAGCCCCAAGAGCAGTGTTTCTCAAGCGTTGTCCTCAATACCCTCAACATGTCATGTTTTCTGGATTTCCTTAGTCTTTCACAGGTGATATAACTATAGCCAGTGAATCAGGTATCACCACATTTATATCACCTGTGAAAGACTAAGGAAATCTTGAAAACATGACCTGTTGGGGGGTCTTAAGGACCGCGGTTGAGAAACACTGCCCTAAAGTGTCTGCCTTCTTTCTCCCCCTCCCTTTTCCAGCTTGTTTGACAAACAGGGTTAGGCTTCCAGTGCTGAGCCCTGTTGAAATCTAGCACGTGTCAGGCTTCCGAATTGTGGTGCACACAAAGTGAGCTTGCGAAGCCGCTTCCCAAAGTAGAAAAACTTGCACCATGCTTTCATATTGTAGTGCATGCATGTGTGAGATTTCAAGAGCACTCGTTGCTGAAAGCTTAACTTTAATCAAGCCAGGAGAGGGGAGAAAGCAGAAACAAGAATGTGTTCCAGCCTGGGACACTACCGGAGACTGGTAGCACCTATGTGAAATTTCCCAATGTTATCAGTTTTGAGCCAAGGACATGTAAAACAAATGTACTTTTTGTTTTTTTGACCAGATACCTATATAACATTGTCAGCAGTTAAAACACAATCCCAAGATCACGTGAAGGCTGTTTGTTCTTTGGTTGGGTGTTGCTCTCTTTAAAAGGATCTGGTACAACCATACAGGACACTAATTTGAGTACCTCTTGAGAAAGGGAAAACAAAACGATCGTAGGGGTCGGGGCGCTTCTTGTTATTCCCACATGGGTAAGGCTACACTTAGTCCGTACTGATAGTACTATGCACTGTCTGCGCATCTATCTGCATTTACTTTGCACCTTATGATATGTGGTTATTCGAATCTCATGTCATGAGGAATGATACTAGTACCAATTGTTCATGATTTAATATATGTCACATGTATTGATGATCAACAATGGTAAATGTCTGCAAATAAATTTGTGCACTTTATTAATGATATTATATATGTGGCGGACATCACAATTGTATTTTTCCTATATGTGTCATATATTTTGCGTTCAGACAGTGTGCTATATATCCAATAACAACCAGCTTTGCCCCATTTTTCTGCATTGGATACCCATTTGTTATGCTTTATATCTGCAATTGATGTGTTTTTTAAAGAAAAAACATTGTTCAATAAAAATTTGTACTTTTTCATTTAAAGGTGTTGTCTGAACTCAAATTTTCTTGTATATAATCTCTTTTAAAGAGCTCTAACATTAGCCATATTTTAGGGCACCTGTGCCCAAAACAACTGGCATTACTACATGCTGCTAGAGTGTTTTTGTGGAAATTGTTACTACTTACTTTACATTTATTGGGTGAACTGTACTAACACATATTATAACATGTATAGAATATGAAATTTTACCCTTTTCGTGGTAGCAAACAAATGGCAATGCATCCCAACATGTTGTGTAGTTGGTCTCACCATTACGGTTTTGCAGAATTTGACACCTTGAAGAATCTCCTATAAACAAATAAATATATAAAAAATAGAAGTGTGACTAGAATCATAAAATCTCAATAAAGAATAAGAAAAGAAAATGATAAACTGAATTACAGTATATGTGCAAGAGAAACCATTGGGACAAAACATCCTTTATTAAAAGTGAGTAAAAAAAAATATTTTTTTTGCTGAAGCAACCAATCACAGTATAGCTTTTATTTTACCAGAGTATTGTTACGCCTAGCGCTCCGGGTCCCCGCTCCTCCCCGGAGTGCTCACGGCGTCTTTCTCCCTGCAGCTCCCCGGTCGGTCCCGCTGACCGGGAGCGCTGCACTGTCATGGCCGTTGGGGATGCGATTCGCACAGCGGGACGCGCCCGCTCGCGAATCGCATCCCAGGTCACTTACCCGTTCCCGTCCCCTGCTGTCATGTGCTGGCGCGCGCGGCTCCGCTCTCTAGGGCGCGCGCGCGCCAGCTCCCTGAGACTTAAAGGGCCAGTGCACCAATGATTGGTGCCTGGCCCAATTAGCTTAATTGGCTTCCACCTGGTCCCTGACTATATCTGACCTCCTCCCATGCACTCCCTTGCCGGATCTTGTTGCCCTTGTGCCTAGTGAAAGCGTTTTGTGTGTCTAAAGCCTGTGTACCAGAACTTCTGCTATCCACCCTGACTACGAACCTTGCCGCCTGCCCCCAACCTTCTGCTACGTCCGACCTTGCTTCTGTCTACTCCCTTGTACCTCGCCTATCATCAGCAGTCAGAGAGGTGAGCCGTTGCTAGTGGATACGACCTGGTCACTACCGCCGCAGCAAGACCATCCCGCTTTGCGGCGGGCTCTGGTGAAAACCAGTAGTGACTTAGAACCGGTCCACTAGCGCGGTCCTCGCCAATCCCTCTCTGGCACAGAGGATCCACTACCTGCCAGCCGGCATCGTGACAGTAGATCCGGCCATGGATCCCGCTGAGGTCCCTCTGCCTTATATCTCTGATATCACCACGGTGGTCGCCCAGCAATCCCGACAGATCGCCCATCTAACCCACCAGCTGTCGGAAATGTCCACCATTGTGCACCAACTTCAGTCGCAACTTCAGCAGCAATCATCTCCTCCGCCAGCTCCTGCACCCCTTCCGCAGCGAGTGGCCACTCCTAGCCTCCGCCTGTCCTTGCCGGACAAATTTAATGGGGACTCTAAGTTTTGCCGTGGCTTTCTTTCGCAATGTTCCCTGCACATGGAGATGATGTCGGACCAGTTTACTACTGAAAGGTCTAAGGTGGCTTTCGTAGTCAGCCTTCTGTCTGGAAAAGCCCTGTCATGGGCCACACCGCTCTGGGACCGCAATGACCCCGTCACTGCCTCTGTACACTCCTTCTTCTCGGAAATTCGAAGTGTCTTTGAGGAACCTGCCCGAGCCTCTTCTGCTGAGACTGCCCTGCTGAACCTGGTCCAGGGTAATTCTTCCGTTGGCGAGTACGCCATACAATTCCGTACTCTTGCTTCTGAACTATCCTGGAATAATGAGGCCCTCTGCGCGACCTTTAAAAAAGGCCTATCCAGCAACATTAAAGATGTTCTGGCCGCACGAGAAACTCCTGCTAACCTGCATGAACTCATTCATCTAGCCACTCGCATTGACATGCGTTTTTCTGAGAGACATCAAGAGCTCCGCCAGGAAAAAGACTTAGATCTCTGGACACCTCTCCCACAGTCTCCACTGCAATCTGCGCCTAGGCCTCCCGCCGAGGAAGCCATGCAAGTGGATCGGTCTCGCCTGACCCTGGAAGAGAGGAATCGCCGTAAGGAAGAGAATCTTTGTCTGTACTGTGCCAGTACCGAACATTTTTTGGTGGATTGCCCTATCCGTCCTCCACGTCTGGGAAACGCACGCTCGCACCCAGCTCTCGTGGGTGTGGCGTCTCTTGATGCTAAGTCGGCTTCTCCACGTCTCACGGTGCCTGTACGGATTTCTACTTCAGCCAGCTCTTCCCTCTCAGCCGTGGCCTGCCTGGACTCTGGTGCCTCTGGGAATTTTATTCGGGAGTCCTTGGTGAATAAATTCCGCATTCCGGTGACCCGTCTTGTCAAGCCACTCCACATTTCCGCGGTCAACGGAGCCAGGTTGGATTGCACCGTGCGTTACCGCACGGAGCCCCTCCTAATGTGCATCGGACCTCATCACGAGAAAATTGAATTTTTGGTCCTTCCCAATTGCACTTCCGAAATTCTCCTTGGACTACCCTGGCTTCTACACCATTCCCCAACCCTGGACTGGTCCACTGGGGAGATCAAGAGTTGGGGTCCCTCTTGTTCCAAGGACTGCCTTAAACCGGTTCCCAGTACTCCCTGCCGTAACCCTGTGGTTCCTCCTGTATCCGGTCCCCCTAAGGTCGTTAGGGACTCTGCCTGCCACAGAAAATGCCTCTCCCCCCCTCCCAGTCCACTCAGGCAAGCCTCGGTGCCTCCTCATGGCCCTCGTCCTGGTGTCACACTGCCCCGTGCCAGGCCTCGCCCTCTGCCCTCCCTCCCCATTCCCACTCCTGCTGTACTGCCTGCCATTGAGGAAACCATCCATTCCTTCCCGGTGTCCTCATCCCAGGGGAGGCAGTCACCGGACAAAAAAAAGGGGAGACCTAAGGGGGGGGGGTACTGTTACGCCTAGCGCTCCGGGTCCCCGCTCCTCCCCGGAGCGCTCACGGCGTCTTTCTCCCTGCAGCTCCCCGGTCGGTCCCGCTGACCGGGAGCGCTGCACTGTCATGGCCGTTGGGGATGCGATTCGCACAGCGGGACGCGCCCGCTCGCGAATCGCATCCCAGGTCACTTACCCGTTCCCGTCCCCTGCTGTCATGTGCTGGCACGCGCGGCTCCGCTCTCTAGGGCGCGCGCGCGCCAGCTCCCTGAGACTTAAAGGGCCAGTGCACCAATGATTGGTGCCTGGCCCAATTAGCTTAATTGGCTTCCACCTGGTCCCTGACTATATCTGACCTCCTCCCATGCACTCCCTTGCCGGATCTTGTTGCCCTTGTGCCTAGTGAAAGCGTTTTGTGTGTCTAAAGCCTGTGTACCAGAACTTCTGCTATCCACCCTGACTACGAACCTTGCCGCCTGCCCCCGACCTTCTGCTACGTCCGACCTTGCTTCTGTCTACTCCCTTGTACCTCGCCTATCATCAGCAGTCAGAGAGGTGAGCCGTTGCTAGTGGATACGACCTGGTCACTACCGCCGCAGCAAGACCATCCCGCTTTGCGGCGGGCTCTGGTGAAAACCAGTAGTGACTTAGAACCGGTCCACTAGCGCGGTCCTCGCCAATCCCTCTCTGGCACAGAGGATCCACTACCTGCCAGCCGGCATCGTGACAAGTATGTTAAGAAATAAAAGCTTAGCTGTGATTGGCTGCTATGGGCGACACAGGCAGTTCTTCATTTATTTAGTTTTGAGCAATTCATTACTGTCGGAGGATCCAGCACTTTCAATAAAATTTAGCATAGATGTCAAAATTACATACGAGCAATGTTTCTCAAACCAAAAGTTTCTCTGATTTCTATTGAAAGCTGAGGGTGTTTCTTTAGGACCATGACAAACGTGCTCCTTTCCTCGCCCTCCCTTGTCATGAGGTCTGCCCAAACATTTTTACATTTGCAAAGCTTTGTGCCCATGCTTTATATAACTCTAATGCAGGCATGTGGAACATATATGGTGCAAGTACACCAGAAAAACCTCCAGTTTGTACAAAATAAAAAATGAACAATTTTACATTTGCAAAGCTTTGTGCCTAATGTGCTTGCTTTTTATAACTTTATTGCAGCCATGTGGCACCTAATGTGTTACAAGTACACAAAAAAGCCTCCATTTTGTGTCAAAAGAATTAACAGTTTTACATTTGCAAAGCTTTGTGCCCATGCTTTTTATAACCCTAAAGCAGCCATGTGGAACCTATATGGTGCAAATACAGGCAGCAGTACTTTTCACCACAGTCAGAGGAGTAACTTTTAGCTTCTGGGCCCTGATGCAAAATCTGCAACAGTGCCCCATGTGCCAATTATAATACTGGCCTCTTATGGGGCAGATGTGCTTTGGTGCCCCAGCTATTATCACACTTCGAAACCTCTTGTCCTCTAACAGGCTCTCCAGGAAATCATGACAGTAAATGTATTGTATAGTGTGAGAAGTACATTGAATAGATATACCTTATTAGTTCCAAAAACAGCCCCACCCCTGACCTCAGTTAAGTCCACTAAAGTGAATGGGGTTGACTTACAACATACAACCTGATCACAGATGTGATGCTGTTTTTGAAAAAAAAAGAAAAGGTTTTCACCATGCAAAAAATCACGTAAACTTTCTACTATGGGTAAATACAGTTACAATTATACCAAATGAATATAATTTTTATGTTTTACTACTTAAAAAAAAAAGCATTTAGAAAAATGTATTAGCATCACCATATTGCCTTTTTCTTATACGCAAAGCTGTGTGAGGGCTCATTTTCTAAATGGTAAGCTGCAATTTCTATTACTACTTTAGCATAGAAGGAAATGTTTAATCCCTCATTCCCAACATTTTTAGTTCCCTTAGGAAAGCGATCATATAATTTCTGGTATGTAATACTGCAATGCTAATGTGTTGCAGTGTACATTTTTTTCATTCTCACTTTTCCTATTTCATCCTGCCTATGGCATCATAGTTGTATGGTGTAGCACATTATTGTGTTGTGAAGATGCCAATTGGAAGCATTGGAATTTTCTACCAAGCTAGTCGCTAATACTAGGTGTCAGCTGATAACATTCAACACCTGTTTGGCCCTCAGCCCACTCCATGCACCTCCATTCGACATTTAAAATACATGTATGTCAAATGCCACAAGAGGGTTAAAGGGTACCTCTCATCAAAAAAACTTTTGATATATTATAGATTAATATATGCAGAATAACTTTACAATTGCATGTTATTAAAAAATATGCTTCTTTCTCTTTAATTTTCCACTTTGAAGAAATGACCACTAGGGGTCTCCCTACCAGTCCTGGCAGCAAGCATTTCAGACTCATGCTGGAGTCCTAAACACTACGAGCTGCCAGTCTGCTTTGTTCACAAAGGAGAACACTCAGAGCTGCCAGCCTGCTTTGTTCACAGCCTGGCAGCTCTGAGTGTTTAGGACTCCAGCATGAGTCAGAAATGCTTGCTGACAGGACTGATTGGGAAAAATACAATAGAAAGAAGCATATTTTTCATTAACATGCTATTGAAAAGTTATTCAACATTCATTAATCTAAAATATATCACAAGTTTATTTGATGAGAGGTACCCTTTACAGGAAATGCATTTTTATGTCACTGTCCACATGGTAATAAAGTATATAGTAATAATATAGGAGGATATTTAGCAAAACCTGTGGAATGGCAATGTTGCTCAGTTGCCTATAGCAACCAATCTGCTCATTTCATACATTCTTAACAAGGCCTCTGGAAAATGAAAGAATGGAGCTGATTTTTTGCTATCGGCAACTGGTCAACTTTGCCTCTCCACAGGTTTTGATAAATCTCCCCCATAGTACCTAATCTATGACACTGTGCTTGGTATGGGAATGCAGCTCTAGTTTGAATGTCATGAATATTTCCGTCAGCTGATCAGTAGAGGTGGTGGGAGTTTAAAGTTTCTTGATCTGATATTGATGGCATATCCTAAGGATAGGTCATTAATATCAAGGACTTGGAAAATCCTGTTAAGGCAGGATACACACCACTTTTTGCCCATTTGAGCAAAAGATACATCGAATAAAAAGACAAAATGGAATGTCGACATATCCACACTCGATAGGCAGAGGCCCCATTCATTTTAACGGCGCAAACATAGTAACCTAGTGACTACGTTAAGGTCATTTCCCATACGTGTATGAATCTTGGTTCAGACTAAAAAGCATGGTGTGTTGCACTTCAGTCGCAGCCAAGACTTAGATATGTTTGGATAATGACCAGAACATTAATCACTATCTGTGCCCTTGACATTGAAATTAATGGGGCCCGTGCCTGTCCAAACATGGATATGTCAGCATGCAATTTTGACATTTCTCTGACATATCCGTGGCTCGGATTGACCAAACTTGATGTGAACAGGCCCTAAGTTTCTAGTCACTAACAGCAAGCAAAAGTCACCTAAATGCAATTTAATCTAAATATATTAGATATGTAACTAAGGCAAATTTATTTTAGGCATATTGAAGTTTTCTTGTTTTTTTCTGTAAATAGAGCTAACTTATTGAAACCCTAATAAATTCCCCAATCAAGCAATCTCCCTCATACCTGAACAGACAGAGTTCACCTCCATTTTCTTTAATGTAGGCTCAATTTCCAGGTGGTGGGTGCTCCATTTAAATACAAAGTCCAGTTCTACTTTACTGCATAGTGACAGCTTTTGTATCTGCTCTTTACTAAGAACTTTTGCCCACACATTAAGACCAGTAATATTCCCGCTGAATGATTCCTTTTCTTTGAAAGTCCCACCATAAGAATCCTGGTCTTGTCCAATGATAAAGATGCCCCCCATGATGATATCTTCGGATGCAGGGATCCTGAAGGAGGTTCTCGATTCACCATCAGCATATAGATTTATGGTTTCATTCCATTTTTGCCAAGTTATGCAGATGTGATGCCACTGTCCATCATTAGAGAACATAGAAGAATATCCTGAATGATGCCCATGAATTATGACGGCAAACTTGACAAACCCAGCATCGTTCATTCCTCGCAGCTGAAACTCATTGGTGAAATTCTCCACTGCATACGAAAAGACAGTTTCAGGATCCTTACTGGTGCTGCCCCATTGAATATGGGCACAAACCGTAATTTTATGAAAGGTTGGGAGCTTTGTCATCAACTTGGCATATTTGGTGTCTGTTCTGTGCTCGAAAACCAGAGCAGTGAGTGGTCGCATCTCTGAAAAAGCATCAAGACAGACAGTAAGGAAAATCAAAAGTCTTATAATGAGAGATAACACATAGACTGATACAAGATGAGAATCGGGACTGCTGCTAGTCAACCCATCACAAACCTAACCACGAGGACAGAAGGACTTAGTATTTGTTTTCTAGTATGGTATGTATGCATTTGAACAATAACTGTTTAAAACACTGCCTAGAACACCATCCCACCCTATATACACATAACATCCAACTCCTTACAAGGAATTATGCAGGTCCCCCTCATCCCTCCTAAATAGCTTTTCTGATCCATCGATACATAAACCAAAAGGCCTCTGAAGGTGTACTGTGGTATCTGGCACCAAATGTTAGTAGTGGATGTTTTAACTTCTGTAAATTGTGAGATGTGGATCAGACTTTTGTTTCAGACTTGATCCATGGATCAGACTTGTTTCTCCAGCACATCTCACAGATCCTCAATCATAATCAGTGGAATTTGACGGAAGTCGACTCCTTAAATTCTTTATCATGTCCCTCAAACACATTATCCGACTGAAAGAGACCACCCTTCATTAAGGAATATTGATGCCATGATGGAAAAGAATTGGTCTGTACAATGTTCATGTAGATGGTACTTATCACATTTAACATCTACATTAATGCCAGGACCAAAAATCTTCCAGTAAAATATTACTCAAGGAATCAAACTTCCCCAACCAGCTTGTCTTCTTGCCAGATTGCATCTTGGCACCATCTCCTCCCCAGGCAGGTGACACAAACTTACATAGCCATCTCCATAATGTCAAAGTGAGTGATTCTTCAGACAAGGCCACCTTCTTCAATTGTTCCATTCTCAAGTTCGGATATTCACAATGTAGGCACTTTTGGCGGTAGATTGGTCAACATGGGTGCTATGACTGGTCTGCCGCCCCATACACAACAGTCTGCGATGTACTGTGTGTTCTGACATGTTTTTATCATAGCACACATTAAAATTTTTCAACTATTTTTGTTACTCTGGGATTAAACCTAATGGGTTATCT
The DNA here is from genome assembly GCF_029499605.1 of Hyla sarda. Classification (NCBI taxonomy): domain Eukaryota; kingdom Metazoa; phylum Chordata; class Amphibia; order Anura; family Hylidae; genus Hyla; species Hyla sarda. The sequence continues at coordinate 32,592,796 of NC_079197.1, forward strand.
TTAGCCAACCACGTACATTTATAAACCCATCAATGGATCACTAATTGTTCTACTTTGTATCACTCTTAAACATTATACTGTGCCTTTAGTAGTTCTGTTGACTTTAACTAACAAGTAAAAGCTGCAGTCCACAAGATTGCATATAACTTTATGTATTGTTTGGACCACAGTTGAACTCCATAGTTAAAATCAATTAATAGCGCTACAAAAAGTCAGTGTTGCCCTAGCCTAACAAGAACACCCCACAAGATCGGCCAATTTAAAGATGCACTGAGCTAGTCCTATTGAACCTTCTCAATGTTTCTCAGAGCCTTATGCATGCTTCCTAAGGCTAGGAGTTGTAACACCAAGCGCTCCAGGTCCCGCTGTCTCCCCGAAGCGCTCACGGCGTTCCTCTGTATGCAGCGCTCCGTTCAGCGCTGCTGACCACGAGCGCTACTCCCCTGTCACCAGAGGGGACGCGATCCGCGGGATGGGACGTGCCTGCTCTCGGATCGCGTCCCATGTCACTCACTGCACGCCTGTGCCTGCTTCTTCCCGGCGCGCGTGGTCCCGCTCCCTAGGGCGCGCGCGCCGGCTTACTAAAATTTAAAGGGTCAGTGCACCACTAATTGGTGCCTGGCCCAATCAGTTTAAAACATATAAAAACCCACTTCCCCTTCCTGTCCTTGCCGGATCTTGTTGCCTTGTGCCCTGTGAAAGCGTTTCTGTGTGTATCCCTAGCCTGTGTATCCAGACCCCTTGCCGTTGCCCCTGACTACGAACCTTGCTGCCTGCCTTGACCTTCTGCTACGTCTGACCTCGCCTTGCCTTGTCCTTGTGTACCGCGCCTGTCTCAGCTGTCAGTGAGGTTGAGTCGCTATCGGGTGGAACGACCTGGGGGTTACCTGCCGCAGCAAGTCCATCCCGCTTTGTGGCGGGCTCTGGTAAAAACCAGTAACCTCTTAGATTCCGTTCCCCTGGTACGGCCCACGCCATCGCCTCACTGACACAGAGGATCCACTCCTGTGTCCTCCCCGCATACCAGTCCGGACCCTGACAGGAGTACACTGCAACTGTTTTTTCGATAGCATGTTACAAAACCAGTACATTAATTTAGATGCAATACATAATGCAATCTTTTCATACAAAGCAGTAGAAAAAGCATACAAAGCCTTAGCTCTGTGATGCATATTAACAGTATTTCTATAATCTCTTGCAACGCATGCAACGTTTTTAGCCACCCAGATCTTACCTGACTTTTTCTCTTTCTTCAGCCAAATAGGGAACTGAACTACATTTTCAGGTAAGTCCTGGACTTCTTTCACTTCAGAAAGTAGAGTTGAAAATTTGTACTCGCAGTATTTTTCAGCTTGTGTGTAGCCATGTGGTTTGCTGACGTACTCATATACTGCATGATGGGTGTCAATGAAATTAGGAAGCGTTTTAGACCCTAGAGATAAAAGAATTGAGAGAGTTTGATTTGAATTTATGGAAAAAATGCCAATAACTCATAGCTGTAATATGTTATAGGCTAGAGGAAAGAGGTCTGGGTTTACTTGGATTAGAAGAGCCTTTTATTTAGTAGTTGCAGAACAACATAAAAAATGGGAACATCCTTTGCAAATAAAATACCAGACAAATTGATGAAGTATTATGTACTATTTTGTTCTGGAAAATGTGGAACACCAATAACAGCATCCAACAGACCCTACTGATTTTGATGAGGTTTGTCAGGCTTCCATCATGGTGTCCAGCATTTTCCAAGACAAAATAGTACATAACGATTCATTATTTTGTCTGGTATTTTCTTTGCAAAGGATGATCCTAATAGAACATTTGAGCCATTTTTACGATTTAAACGGCTAAGAAGTGAAGACAATCTCATCATTTTTTGTTCCAAATTAATACATTTTACCAACATTGACGAAGAGGTTTGTGCTGTCAAGGTTGTACCACCTTAGCCATTGTGACACTATAGGTTGCAACCTACTGCACTTGTTCTACGACAGGGGGTCACTGCATATGTGCCTTAAAGGAGAACTACAGTGGAGGAAAAACTTGTAAATTACTTCTATTTAAAAATCTTAACCATTCCAGTACTTATCAGCTGCTGTATATTACAGTATATTACAGATATACTACAGAGAAATTTGTGAAGATCTTTCCAGTCTGACAACAGTGCTTTCTACTGACACCTCTGTCTGTGTCAAGAACTGTTAAGAGCAGGAGAGGTATTCTATGGGGATTTGCTTCTAATCTAGTCAGTCCCTGACACGGACAGAAGTGTCAACATAGAGCAATGTTGTCAGACTGGGAAGAACTGCACAATTTTCTCTGTTGTATACAGCAGCTGATAAGTACTGGTAGGATTAAGATTTTGAAATAGAAGTAATTTACAAATCTGTTTAACTTTCTGGCACCAATTGATTTGAATATATTTGTTTTCCCACTTGTTTCCCCCGTAGTTCCCCTTTAACCTGTTAAGGACGTAGGACGTACCTGTACGCCCTACGGCCGCTCCCGATGTTTAAAATGGGGTCACACCATGACCCTGCATCACACCGGGTCGGTCCCGGCTGCTATTCATAGCTGGGACCCTGGGCTAACAGCGTGCGGCACCGATCGTTGTGCAGCACACTAGTAACCCTTCAGATGCGCCAATCAAAGTTGACCGCCGCATCTGAAAGTGAAAGTAAACGCTTCCCGGCAGCTCAGTCGGGCTGATCGGGACATCATGATAAAATCACGATGTTCCGATAAGCTAGGATGCGAGCGGAGACCCCCTTACCTTGCTCCGTCACGTCCGATCTGAGTTTGATTGCTCCAAGCCTGTGCTACTGGCTTGAGCAATTGAGCCCCTATCTAGCTGATCCATGCAAAACTATGGCTTTTCAGGGATCAGCATAAGAGATCAGTGTGTTCAGTGCTATAGCCCCTATGGGAGCTATAGCACTGCAAAAAAAAAAAAAAAGTTAACAAAGGTCATTTAACCCCTTTCCAAATAAAAGTTTGAATCACCCCCCTTTTCCCATAAAAAAAAAACTGTGTAAATAAAAATAAACATATGTGGTATCGTCGCGTGCGGAAATAGAAGGTGATGAGGAAAAAATGAAAATGCTAAAACGGAAAAACCCTGCGTCCTTAAGGGGTTAAGAAGTATTTCCATAAGGCTAGGTTTCCACACAGGTATTTTTTTCTGCTTTTTGAAAAACTGCCACTGCAATTTTTGAGCCAATTTTTGAAGTGTATTCAAAAGGAATGGGAAATATAAAGACAGGACTTCTACTTTACCTTCCACATGGGTCTGCCTCTGATTTGGCTCAAAAACTGCAATGGCAGTTTTCCAAATAGCAGCAGAAAAAACCTGCGTGGAAACCTAGGCTTATGCCTACAGGTCCATTACATGTTTTTGTAGGAACTTTCCAAGCATGCAGTCCTGCCATATGCACAAGGTCTAAGTGTCTTCAACAGCCTCAAAAAAGGGCAACTGCTTAATAAATATGGTGCAATTGTTTTCATGGCCGCTTTAACCACATTTGTAGATCTGCTCTGTTTGTCACAATGTTAAAGAAGAACTTCAGAACACAAAAATTGTCCTCCATACTGCCAACAGTAAAAAAAAAAAATAGATACATACCTTCCTTCGCTCCCCTGGTGCCTCCTGTAACCCGCTCCGGTCTCCACCGCGATCCTCTTCCTGGTTGCCGGTGGTCGACGAGTCATACTGCACTCAGCCAATCACCGGCCACAGCGAAGTCCCGACTCGGCCGGCGATAGGCTGAGCAGTAGTGTGATGTTTTCGGCCCCGGCAGCAGGTGCCAGTGTAGTGAAGAATTGTGTGTCTTGAAGCATTCTCACACTGCCGCTTAGCCTATTGCCGGCCAAGTCGGGAATTCGCTGCGGCCGGTGATTGGCTGAGTGCAGTATGACTCGCTGACCACCGGCAACCAGGAAGAGGATCGAGGCGGAGACCGGAGCGGGTTAACAGAGGCACTGGAGGAGCAAAGGAAAGTATGTATCTATTTATTTTTTTACTGCCGGCAGTATGGGGGACAATTTTTGTATTCTGGAGTTCACCTTTAAAATTACAAACAAATAATTTAAAGAAAACTGGGGCAAGAACCTACCTGCTGTACTTGTGTAATTAGAGTCAACTTGATTCCAGCAAATGCAAACACCACAAACCTGTCGGGAGAGGGAATTGAATTAATTATCTATATGCTACCCTCACATATTTTTCTGAGCTGGAAAATACATCATGCACATTACCCCCTAAATGAAGAAATGAAGCTTCAAATCTTTAGGTTGGGGTCACATAGTGTATTAGTATGTATATTTTGAAGTGTAATGCTTTAAAATTTATGTTTTATGTCCCTACTTAATTTCACAGGAATACACGGCATAGTTTGTTTTTTTAGTTTGTTTGTTTTGTAACATGTTTAACTTTTTACAGGGGTGAAAAAACATACAAGTAACTTTTTATGTGTATATTTGTATATTTTGAATGTATTGTATTTGGCTGCTGTATAACAAATGCATAAAAATATGCTTCAAATATAAGCAAAGAAACACATGCAAAATACACCATTTCCTGCCATGTGAGTACACCCATATGATGGTCACATGGAATGAATGCGCAACTACAGGCTATACAAAATAGATTTATTTGTATTTATTATTTTTTTATGTATAATATAATTTGATTTTGTTTTAATTACAATAATTACCTACAACATGCCTATAACCGTTTTTCTGTTATTTTTTTTATTTTATTGTAAATTTTTTGTCTATGTAGCTTTATTAAGACTTGTTTTTTGTGAAATGAAATTTTCATTGGTACAATGTCAGGGCCCATATTTATTTTGATTACCTTTTATTACTTTTTGGCAAAATGGGATTTAAAAAAACACTACTTAAAATCCAGGAAAATTCTTTTGCTTCTTGCATGTAATGCATGTGCTGCTGCCCACTGGGTGTTAGGAAAAGGCCACCAGGCAGTTGTATAGATGGTAAAATACACTGCCTTATATTTATAGGTAACCTGTCATCTCTTGGCATGTTGCCTAAATCCCAGCAACTTTTTCCTGTCCCACCAGTTTTGATGAATAGATCCTTATACCCAAATAGGGAGAGATCTATAGATCAAGGCTGGTGGGATGGGGAGATGCTGGGGACCTGTCTGATGACTTGTGTTTCAGGCAGCATGGGAATAGATGAAAGGTTCCTATAAAATATTGCAAAGGGGGTTCTTTTGTCCCAATGGTGGGTGTATTTTTATTTTTTTATTTTGTGTGCATAGCCTGACTGCATAATCTCAAGAATAAGGGAAGATATGGCTTTACTGGAATGCTGTGGCTTGAACAGAGCTGGTTCATAATGTGCAACCTCTTGTGTTTTTATTGTTACTGGAGAATGTACCATGTTCCTTTATGCTATGCAATGCATTCCCTAGTTTTGTTGCCCTTGTGTGCTTATATCTTACACATTCTCTCTTCATACACGTTTTCCTTGAGCAGACGTCTTTATGCTGCTTATCTTGTTTTGAATTCACTTGTATGCTGTATAACCTTTATGCTTACCCTTTTTATACGTGTCAATGTTGGAACTTGAGGAAGAGAGCAAGCCACTCGTTAAACAGGTTGCCCCCATGCATTGTTTTAGATATTTTTTTTTAAATAAAGCAGTGTATGATGCCATCCAGAGACTTCCTTTATAACAACCCCATGCGTGGTTTATCTGACAGGTTAGAAATCGGACTCGCAGACCGAACCCATGTGACGGATGTACTCTAATGTGGACATATGCTGTATACTATTCTGCTGAAAATAATAATGCCTAACTTACCATCAAGATGTTAAATAGAAGCTCCAGGGCGTCAACAACTGCAGAGATTAATCCTTGTGATCTCATGCTTGGGAAAATAAACACAGATCAAAACATAAAAGCAAAACTTCAGAATAAAAATAAAAACATTATAAAAAATCAGGAATTGATAGAATGTTAATGAAAACTACTTTGCTTTCAGAAGAACTGATACACACCCCATTCACATAGACACGTGCCTTAGGAAAATCACAAACAACTAACAATGCAGTCCTGGAATGTCCGGTCTCCTTAGAGGAAGGCCATGTTAATAACCTGCATTATTTCACAGTATTCATTTTTCCTTGTAAATAACAAGTCTCTACAGAAAAGCATAGTACAAAGCTACATGTAGTATATGTATTAGGGGTTCTTCAGATTTGTCATCAATGCAGTAAAAACCCATTATAGGTCAAAGGCGTCTGTTAGGTACCATTGCTATCCGTCATGCAACAAAAGAATAGAAGCCACAACATTGTGGCTTTTTGTCACGTATTATGTTGTCATGGCCTCCATTTATTACAGAAGCCACAGCACTGTGCCAGATCCATTGTACATCTGATCTAAACAATGTACTATGTACATCAATGACTTATAATGTGGTCCACTGGGGATTCAGCATGGTTTTTGCAGCTTAAGGGAATATTGTGTTCTCTGGATAAAAGATCAATTTGGATTTTTAGCACACTTTCTGAAAAGTAATTACAACTAAAAATGCACTTCTTAATATATAGGTAACTATTAGAGTATCCTTATTACAATTGGCATAACTGGGGTAAAGTGAAATGATTTGCCCCTATCTATATGCATTTATTTATGGCATGTTTCAAAGTTCTTATACATCACAATGCCCCTGGAATACGCATGATATATTGCTTTTTAGACAACTTTAATCCTAAAGCTAATCTAGAAGAACAGGCTATAACATTTGTTGACCAACTTAATGAGAATAATGGGGGGTTAATTTCAACCTCTTTATTCAAACAGTACCATTGAGCTCTTGGATTTGAAGCTTAATATGAGGTGCATCAAAAGAGATTAACACATAATGAGAACATGGTTTTGCCACAGTCCAAATCATTACTCAGACCACACATGGGATATTGGGTACAGATTTGGGTACCAATATACAAAGTTGGCTGAGGGTCGACCTAATGACTATTTATAAAAATATTAGGGGGCCATAAAGAGACCATTAAATTTTCATACCCAAGACTGTAATACAGGTGAAACTCGAAAAATTTGAATATCGTGCAAAAGTTCATTTATTTCAATAATGCAACTGGTTTGTGGAAGGAAGCATGAAGTGCTCCAAAATCTCCTGGTAGACGGATGCATTGACCCTGGACTTAATAAAGCACAGTGACCAACACCAGCATTGAAGGCTGAATCACTGGAAGTACCATCGCTACTCTCTGCATGTTCGCCGTCCTCCGATACTTGACCTTCTGGCTCAATAAATTTCTTCACAAATGAGGAATTACGCACTTTTGTGTGTCCATCTAAACCCTCCAAAACCACTTGAGTACCTCTTTTCTCCTTTACAACATAAGGCTCAGGTTCAAAGGACGGAGCCAGTTTGTTAAACCGATCATTTTGAAGCAACACCTTATCACCCTGTTGAAGGCTACTAGTTTGACATTGGCGGCGATGGTTTGCATACTATTCAGCCCGGATCTTCCTTTCCTCATCAATATGCCAAAAAGGTTTCTGACTCGTAGGAGGACCCCCAATGTCTGGCAATTTTGTCCTGAATTTGCGACCACAAAGAAGTTCCGCAGGACTAACTCCAGTGACAGTATGCAGAGTTGTATGATAAGCCAAAAGAAAATGCCACAGTTCCTTTTTCCAGTCTCTTCTCTCTAGATGAGCAATTCACAAAGCTTTTAGCAAGGTTCGATTCTGGCGTTCCAGTTCCCCGTTAGCCTATGGCCAGTAAGGGGTTGTACGATGATGTTCAATAGCATTTGATTTCAGGTAATCATGAAATTCCTGAGAAGTAAATTGAGCACCATTATCACTCACAATCCGTTTAGGCAACCCATGAGACGCAAAGATGCTCTCCAACCCGTCAATTACGGTTAATGATGTAGCTTTAGTGAAAACTATTACCTCTTGCCACCTTGAAAAATAGTCCACAACAACTAAAAGATGGTGTCAAGATGGAATGTCACACAGATCAATGGCTAAATCTTACCATGGTCCCTCAGGTAGAACAGTGTGAGTTACTGGTTCTGGTTTAGGTTTGCTGCCCACCAGCTGACATGCTCGACATGAAGAAACCAAACGTTCCACATCCTTGTCAATTCCTGGCCACCAGACTTTTTCACATAATCTTTGTTTGGTGCATACAATGCCTTGATGGCCCTCATGGGCTAAGTGTAATATTCTTTTCGTAAGTCTTTAGGCATCATGATACGATTGCCACATAAAACTAGTTGTCCTGCAATACTCAGCTCTTGTTTGATCCTGTGATAGCTTGGGTCACAATCCACCCAAACACCTTGTCTTACCCCTTTTCTCAACCAAGCAATTTCCGGATCTACTGATGACAATTCTTCAACCTCCTGCGGTGTCAATGCCTGAGGCATGGCGTTAGCAGCCACAAAACGAATGTACTCTTCTGCTAGGTTATGAAGAGGTGCTGAAGACTGGGGCAATCTGGAGAGTACATCTGCTGCATTAGTCGGTCCAGGTCTGTACCACACTGTAAATCGGAACAGTAACAATCGGAGAACCGATCTTTCAATTCTGGCAGATGGTTTTGATCGTGGAGAATATATCACTTCCAGAGGCTTGTGGTCTGTGATGATTTCAAAATCAATCCATAGAGATAAGTGTGAAACCGTTTGCATCCCCAAGCAACAGCCAAAGCTTCTTTCTCGGTCTGAGAATAACGTCTCTCCACATCAGTAAGGGATCTGCTTGCATACTGAATAGGTCTGTAATCGCCTGTGCGTTGTCTCTGGACCAAGATGGCACCTAACCCCACAGGGCTAGCATCAACAATAACTTGGGTTTGTGCAGTACGATTGAAATAGGCTAAAGTTGTGGCACAAGTCAGCCGTCTCTTAAGTTCATTAAATGCACCTTGTTCCAAAGGGCCCCACTTCCAAGGGACTGCTTTGCGAGTCAGCAATCTCAAAGGTTCACTGACAGTCGCCATATCTGGAATAAAATTAGCACAGTAATTCACTAGCCCAAGAAAACTGCGTACTTCTGCAGGGTTTTCAGGATTTCTGGCATCAGACACAGCTTTAATTTTACAGTCCTCCGGACCAATGCCCCTGTCAGCACAGACAGCACATGACCCATAAAAGTCATTTTATTCATTTGAAATGTGCACTTATTCTCATTTAATGTTAATCCTTTCTCATTCAAGCAGTTTAGCACTGTCCGGAGACGTTCATTGTGCTTCTGTGTGTTTGTTCCCCACACAATCAGAAATGTTATGTGTGCCTTCACAACCATGTAGCACTTGCTGAATCACATGTTGATAGGCCTCCGGTGCTGACGATACGCCAAACATCAGCCTCTTGTATCTAAAAAGACCTTTATGGCTTGCAAATGTGGTGATGACTCTAGATGCTGTGGTCAATTCAATTTGATGATAACCCCATTTCAAATCCAGTTTACTGAAAACACTTGCCCCGTTCATTGCATGTAGAACATCTTCAATAGTGGGAATTGGGTGTCTCTCTCAGCACAGCTTGGTTAGCACATCTCATGTCTACACAAATCCGAATTTCTGTGCCCTTTGGTACAATAACTAATGGCGATACCCACGGGGTGGGTCCTTCCACAGGTTCAATAATGTCAAGTTCTAGCAGCTCTGCAAGTTTGTGCTCAACAGGTAATCTCAGGCTATAAGGGAGTCTGCGTACTGGCTGTGCAATAGGCTTTACATGTGGATCAATGTGTAGCTCTAACTGAAAGTCCTTTAATTTTCCAAACCCAGAGAAGCAATCTTTAAATTCCTCTTTCAATGCAGAAATAACAGGAGACAACATATTCACTCTTGCGCCACCTGCATCAAGGCCAATCTTTAACACACCTAGTGCCATAACGGTTTGACGACCAAGCAGAGGAGACCCTGCGCCATCTACAACATAGAATTCGGTCTGCAATGGAGAACCAGTCTCATGTGTTTGAAAAGAGGTATAGAATTTGCCCTTAAGTTGTAGTGGTGTACTGGAGCCATAAGTATAAATCTGTTTAGTGGTGTTACACAGTTTAAGGTGATTTTCCCTGCCTTTTAGACTGTGCCAAGAAGCTAAGTCCGTAACATTGCACGTTGCTCCAGAGTCAATCAGCACTGACACATCTGTATTTCCAATCTTAATGGATAATGTCCCAGCTTGCAAGGAACACAGGGAGAATATAAATTCACAGTCAGAAGCACTCTCTTTATCCTCAGCTATAACATTTACTTGTTCTGATGGTCCTTTGGTTTTGTTATCTATGGTTGTACTTCTACACACAGCTGCAAAATAACCTCTTTCCACAAGCATAGCACATTTTATTCTGTACCACAGTGCAGTCCTAACCTGTGTGTCCCTCTCTGCCACATTTACTGCAGGTTACATGCAGAGTCCCATTTGGAAAACTCTCTTTTCTACTCCTGATGTTCCTATTATCATAGGTAGTTTTGGAGACAGCATTGACAGATGCAGTGTCTTTGGTTTCAATATGTAGAGCCTGGAGCTCAGACAGTTCAATGGCTCTTGCAATCTCCTGCAGACTAGCAAGTGTGAGACTGAGTTCTCTCAGTAATCTTCTCCTGAGGTGCACAGATGTGCATTTCTCTATGACCTGATCTCTGATTATCTCCTCAGTTACAGTCCCAAAATCACAAGACTTTGCCAGATATTTAAGCCTAGTCACATAACGGTCTGTGGTTTCTCCCATTTCTTGTACAGCCTGTCTAAACTTATATCTTTCATATGGAATATTTTTCTTTGGCTCAAAGTACTCACTAAATCTATTCATGGCCGTCTCATGTCTGAATCTTCCCCTGTTGCTCCCAGGGTTTCAAAAATGTCCTGGACTTATGGTCCAGCTAGATGCAGCAGCATGGCTCTCTTCTGAGCAGGTGCAGTTACTCCTGTGGCTGAAATCCCTTTTTCCACTTGTCCCAGCGCTGTGAGAGACTAGTGTGGTCTCCAGACACATCAAATGGTCCAATAGCCGGTAAATCCAGAAATCTAGCCATCCTCGTCGCCAAAATGTATTGTATTAACACAAGCCAGGCTGTATAGGTTGCTTCTTTATTCCATGAACTCCACACAGACACTACCCCAGCCACTCCCAGCACCCAGGCATATACATAATATTGTAACATTTTGCAGCCAGCAACCTAACCCAGTGTTTAACATACTACAAATCCACTTTTCTTGGAAAAAAAATAATAAAAAATGGTCATCTCTATTAGTAGCTAAATCTAGGAAGTGTGGCACCACCAAAGACACAATACAAATCATGATCTAGCCCCATCTAAATTTATATAATTCCTGCATGTTTTGATCCATGCCTCCTATCGTACAACCATATTTTCTTGAATAATTTAATAAAAACCAATGTGTGTGTATATATATATATATATATATATATATATATACACACATATATACACACACATACATAATGCAAGAAAGGGGGAGGGAAACCCTTCTGAGCCATGCACCCCTCCCTTTCCACAGGAGAATTTGAAACTGATAGTGGATCCTGTATTCACTCACAAGTCAGAAGTGGGTGTCATGATCACCTAAGAGTCCCATCCAAAGTGAGGCCACCTCCATCATAAAGTGCACTAAGAGTCTTAAATTGTGTGCTGCAACCTTATTTTTATATATTGTAACTATACAAACTCTGCACAAAATTATTGGCACCCTAAACTTAATATTTGGTTGCACACCCTTTGGAAAATATAACTGAAATCAGTCGCTTCCTATAACCATCAATACGTTTCTTACACCTCTCAGCCGGGATTTTAGACCACTCTTCCTTTGCAAACTGCCCCAGGTCTCTATTATTGGAATGGCGCCTTTTCCCAACAGCAATTTTAAGATCTCTCCACAGACGTTCAATGGGATTTAGAGCTGGACTCATTGCTGGCCACTTCAGAACTCTCCAGCGCTTTGTTGCCATCCATTTCTGGGTGCTTTTTGACATTTGACCTGCTGGAAGGCCCAAGATCTCGGACGCAAACCCAGCTTTCTGACACTGGGCTGTACAGTGTGATCCAAAATCCGTTGGTAATCCTCAGATTTCATGATGCCTTGCACACATTCATGGCACCCAGTACCAGAGGCAGCAAAACAACCCCAAAACATCATTGAACCTCCACCATATTTCACTGTGTGTAATGTGTTCTTTTCTTTGTAGGCCTCATTCCGTTTTCGGGAAACAGTAGAATGATGTGCTTTACCAAAAAACTCTATCTTGGTCTTATCTGTCCACAAGACATTTTCCCAGAAGGATTTTGGCTTATTCAAGTTCATTTTGGCAAAATGTAGTCTTGCTTTTTTATGTCTCTGTGTCAGCAGTGGGGTCCTTCTGGGTCTCCTGCCATAGCGTTTCATTTCATTTAAATGTCGACTGATAGTTCGCGCTGACACTGATGCTCCCTGAGCCTGCAGGACAGCTTGAATATTTTTGGAATTTGTTTGGGGTTGCTTATCCATCATCTGGACTTTCCTGCGTTGACACCTTTCATCAATTTTTCTCTACTGTCCACAGCCAGGGAGATTAGCTACAGTGCCATGGGTTGCAAACTTCTTGATAATGTTGCGCACTGTGGACAAAGGCAAATCTAGATCTCTGGAGATGGACTTGTAACCTTGAGATTGCTGATATTTTTCCACAATTTTGAAAGGGTGCCAATAATTATGTCCAGCCCATTTTTGGAGTTTGGTGTGACTATGTCCAATTTGCTTTTTACCTCCTTTTTTGGTTTAGTTCCAATACACACAAAGGGAATAAACTGGTATAGCAAAACATGTGTTACAGCAATCCTTTTCTGTGAGAAATACTTAATTTTCTTGTAAAATTTCAGGAGGTGCCAACAGTTACGGCCATGACTTAGTGTGTGTGTGTGTGTGTGTTTTTGTGTGTGTGTGTGTGTGTGTGTGTGTGTGTGTGTGTGTGTATGTGTGTATATATATATATATAGAAATTCAGGGTGGATACAGCACCAAATAGCTGAGGACTCAGGCTGGTAGATGTAACAAGACTTTATTTGCCATCCATGTGCAACGTTTCGGCAATAAACTGCCTTTTTCAAAAGGCAGTTTATTGCCGAAACGTTGCACATGGATGGCAAATAAAGTCTTGTTCCATCTACCAGCCTGAGTCCTCAGCTATTTGGTGCTGTATCCACCCTGAATTTCTGTATGCCTTTCCGGGTTGGCATTCCCATGATCACCTGCACATGCTGATTGGATCGGTGCTGTCTCTCCTCTTTACCTATATATATATATATATACACACACACACACACAATGTGTGTATGTATATAAATATATATATACACACACATACACACACTGCTCAGACTAATAAAGGGCACACTTAACACGATGTAACTCCAAGTTAAACACACTTCTGTGAAATCACTCTGCAACACTGATTGACAATCAATTTCACATGCTGTTGTGCAAATGGAACAGACAACAAGTGGAAATTATAGGCAATTAGCAAGACACCCCGAATAAAGGAGTGGTTCTGCGGGTGGTGGCCACAGACCACTTCTCAGTTCCTATGCTTCCTGGCTGATGTTTTGGTCACATTTGAATGCTGGTGGTGCTTTCACTCTAGAGGTAACATGAGACTGAGTCTGCAACCCACAAAAGTGGCTCAGGTAGTGCAGCTCATCCAGGATGGCACATCAATGCGAGCTGTGGCAAGAAGGTTTGCTGTGCCTGTCAGTGTATTATCCAGTGCATGGAGGCGTTACCAGGAGACAGGCCAGTACATCAGGAGATATGGAGGAGGCAGTAAGAGGGCAACAACCCAGCAGCAGGACCGCTACCTCTGCCGTTGTGCAAGGAGGAGCAGGAGGAGCACTGCCAGAGCCCTGCAAAATGACCTCCAGTAGGCCACAAATGTGCATGTGTCCACTCAAACGGTCAGAAACAGACTCCATGAGGGTGGTATGAGGGCCCGACATCCACAGGTGGGGGTTGTGCTTACAGCCCAACACCGTACAGGATGATTGGCAAATTTGCCATTGGCGCCCTGTGCTCTTCACAGATGAAAGCAGGTTCACACTGAGCACGTGACAGACATGACAGAGTCTGGAGACACGGTGGAGAACGTTGTGCTGCGTGCAACATCTTCTAGCATGACTGGTTTGGCGGTGGTTCAGTAATGGTGTGGGGTGTCATTTCTTTGGAAGCCGCACAGCCCTCCATGTGCTTGCCAGAGGTAGCATAATATTGCAGTAAATGCAATCTAATTATTGCATATAAAAGTCCCCTATGGGGACTTAAAATTATATAAAACTCCCTCCTCTAATAATAAAAAAAAAAATTTAAATCACCTTTATTTTCCTATTTTACAAAAAGAAAAAACTATTTGGTATCTTCGCATGCGGAATTGTCCAAATTATTAAAATACAATGTTTATGATCCTGAACAATAAAATGTAAAAAAATTACCAAACACTAAAAATACAGATTTTTAATCACATCATAGAGATATATATATATATATATATATATATCAGAAAAAAGTGATCAAAAAGTCCCATCAAACTAAAAAATGAGCCCTCATACATTTCTGTAAACTGAAAAATAAAGAAATTATTGGGGTCAGAAAAGGACAATTTTACACACACCAATTGTCAAAAAAGTGTGCATTGAAATTGTGTTTGAAATTAGTACAGTATTTAAATAAAAAAAGAAAACAATATAAATTTGGTATTGTTTTAATCCCATTTACCCACAGAATAAAGATAATTTATAATCTATACCATAACGTGCAATGCGTAGAAACCAAACCCTCCAACTGCAAAATTGCAGTTCTTATAAATTTCCGCTCAAATTATTTTTAAAATTTTCAGGTACATTTTATGGTAAAAGGAAAGATATTACAAATTACAATTAGTCATGCAAAAAACAAGCTCTCCTACCTACCATCTGTAGGTGGAAAAATAAAAAGAGTTCTGGATTTCAAGAGGGGAAAAAACGAAAATGCAAAAATGAAAATTGACTGTCCTTAAGAGGTTAAAAGGAAATAAAAAAAATTAAAGTTAAATAAAAAACGCAGTTTGTTAAAGAGGTAGTCTGAAGGAAACAAAAAAAAGTTTTTCAAATCAACTGGGGATAAAGTTAAAACAGATATGTAAATTAGTTCTATTAAAACTAGTAATCCTTCCAGTACTTAAGCTGCTGTATGCTCCACAGGAGGTTGTATAGTCTCTAGTCTAACAAAAGTGCTCTCTGCTGCCACCTCTGTCTTTATCAGGAACTGTCCAGAGCAGGAGAGGTTTGCTTTGGGTATTTGCTCCTACTCTGGACAGTTCTTGACATGGACTGGAAGTGGCAGCAGAGAGCATTGTGGTCAGACTGGAAAGAACTACACAACTTCCTCCGGAGAATACAGCAGCTGATAAGTACTGGTCGGCTTAAGATATGTAAATAAAAGTAATTTACAGACCTGTTAATAACTTTCTGGCACCAGTTAATTTGAATTTTTTTTGTCCTGAGTAGCCCTTTAAATGTGCAGCATGAATGATATATAGACACAGGCCCGTCGCTACAGGACAGGCAAATCAAGCAATTGCTTGGGGCCCCGAGCTGGCTGGGGGCCCCCGAGCACAGCCAGTGCTTGCCCGTCCTGTAGTGATTAACAATCCTGCTCTTGGAGTTTGTGCTCCGGGCCCCAGTCAAACAAGAGGGCCCCCGAATGTCTGCCATTTTTTTTTAAATAAACAAATTTGCAGCTTTGGAGTTCTTCTCACTTCACCACAATCACGCTCCCCCCACCCCCGCTGCACTTGGTATCTTCCCTCAGCCCGGACTCTTCTCTCAGCCTTCAGCCGTCTGAGCAGGAGGAGGGGTGAGGAGAGAGCTGTGAGGAAAGGAGACCGCAGAGGCTGTACAACATGAGGCCTGAGTATAGTAGGTGTCCCTGCATATATATATATATATGTGTGTGTGTACATATGTGTATGTCTATGTACTGTGCCTGTGTGTGTGTGTGTGTGTTACTACTGTGGATGAGTATATGTAAAGTGCATGTGTGTATCTATATCAGTGTTTCCCAACGTGGGTGCCTCCAGTTGTTGCAAAACTACAACTCCCAGCATGCCCAGCCAGCCAAAGGCTGTCTGGGCATGCTGGTAGTTGTAGTTTTTCTACCTCTGTCGGCATCCTGGTTGGGAAACACTGATCTATTCTGTGTGTCTATGATGCGTGTACAGTGTGTAATGTGTACAGTGTGTGTGTGTGTGTCTATGATGCGTGTACAGTGTGTAATGTGTACAGTGTGTGTGTGTGTGTGTGATGCGTGTACAGTGTGTAATGTGTAGTGTGTGTGTGTGTGTGTGTGTGATGCGTGTACAGTGTGTAATGTGTACAGTGTGTGTGTGTGTGTGTGTGTATGATGCGTGTACAGTGTGTAATGTGTACAGTGTACAGTGTGTGTGTGTATGATGCGTGTACAGTGTGTAATGTGTACAGTGTACAGTGTGTGTGTGTGTATGATGCGTGTACAGTGTGTAATGTGTACAGTGTACAGTGTGTGTGTGTGTGTATGATGCGTGTACAGTGTGTAATGTGTACAGTGTACGGTGTGTGTGTGTGTGTATGATGCGTGTACAGTGTGTAATGTGTACAGTGTACTGTGTGTGTGTGTGTATGTGTATGATGCGTGTACAGTGTGTAATGTGTACAGTGTACAGTGTGTGTGTGTGTGTGTATGATGCGTGTACAGTGTGTAATGTGTACAGTGTACAGTGTGTGTGTGTGTATGATGCGTGTACAGTGTGTAATGTGTACAGTGTACAGTGTGTGTGTGTGTGTGTATGATGCGTGTACAGTGTGTAATGTGTACAGTGTACAGTGTACAGTGTGTGTGTGTGTATGATGCGTGTACAGTGTGTAATGTGTACAGTGTACAGTGTGTGTGTGTGTATGATGCGTGTACAGTGTGTAATGTGTACAGTGTACAGTGTGCGTGTGTGTATGATGCGTGTACAGTGTGTAATGTGTACAGTGTGTGTGTGTGTATGATGCGTGTACAGTGTGTAATGTGTACAGTGTACAGTGTGCGTGTGTGTATGATGCGTGTACAGTGTGTAATGTGTACAGTGTACAGTGTGCGTGTGTGTATGATGCGTGTACAGTGTGTAATGTGTACAGTGTACAGTGTGCGTGTGTGTATGATGCGTGTACAGTGTGTAATGTGTACAGTGTGTGTGTGTATGATGCGTGTACAGTGTGTAATGTGTACAGTGTGTGTGTGTATGATGCGTGTACAGTGTGTAATGTGTACAGTGTGTGTGTGTATGATGCGTGTACAGTGTGTAATGTGTACAGTGTGTGTGTGTATGATGCGTGTACAGTGTGTAATGTGTACAGTGTGTGTGTGTATGATGCGTGTACAGTGTGTAATGTGTACAGTGTGTGTGTGTATGATGCGTGTACAGTGTGTAATGTGTACAGTGTGTGTGTGTATGATGCGTGAACAGTGTGTAATGTGTACAGTGTGTGTGTGTATGATGCGTGTACAGTGTGTAATGTGTACAGTGTGTGTGTGTATGATGCGTGTACAGTGTGTAATGTGTACAGTGTGTGTGTATGATGCGTGTACAGTGTGTAATGTGTACAGTGTGTGTGTATGATGCGTGTACAGTGTGTAATGTGTACAGTGTACTGTGTGTGTGTGTGTATGTGTATGATGCGTGTACAGTGTGTAATGTGTACAGTGTACAGTGTGTGTGTGTGTGTATGATGCGTGTACAGTGTGTAATGTGTACAGTGTGTGTGTGTGTGTGTGTATGATGCGTGTACAGTGTGTAATGTGTACAGTGTACAGTGTGTGTGTGTATGATGCGTGTACAGTGTGTAATGTGTACAGTGTACAGTGTGTGTGTGTGTATGATGCGTGTACAGTGTGTAATGTGTACAGTGTACAGTGTGTGTGTGTGTGTATAATGCGTGTACAGTGTGTAATGTGTACAGTGTACAGTGTGTGTGTGTGTGTGTGTATGATGCGTGTACAGTGTGTAATGTGTACAGTGTACAGTGTGTGTGTGTGTATGATGCGTGTACAGTGTGTAATGTGTACAGTGTACAGTGTGCGTGTGTGTATGATGCGTGTACAGTGTGTAATGTGTACAGTGTACAGTGTGCGTGTGTGTATGATGCGTGTACAGTGTGCGTGTGTGTATGATGAGTGTACAGTGTGTAATGTGTACAGTGTGTGTGTGTATGATGCGTGTACAGTGTGTAATGTGTACAGTGTGTGTGTATGATGCGTGTACAGTATGTAATGTGTACAGTGTGTGTGTATGATGCGTGTACAGTATGTAATGTGTACAGTGTGTGTGTGTATGATGCGTGTACAGTATGTAATGTGTACAGTGTGTGTGTATGATGCGTGTACAGTATGTAATGTGTACAGTGTGTGTGTATGATGCGTGTACAGTATGTAATGTGTACAGTGTGTGTTTATGATGCGTGTACAGTGTGTGTAATGTGTACAGTGTGTGTGTATGATGCGTGTACAGTATGTGTAATGTGTACAGTGTGTGTGTATGATGCGTGTACAGTATGTGTGTGTATGATTGATGCATGTACAGTATGTGTGTGTATGATGCATGTACAGTGTGTGTATGATGCATGTACAGTATGATGCATGTACAGTGTGTGTATGATGCATGTACAGTATGTAATGTGTAGTGTGTATGATGCATGTACAGTATGTAATGTGTACAGTGTGTTGTGTGTGTATGATGCTTGTACAGTATGTAATGTATACAGTGTGTTGTGTGTGTATGAAGCATGCATGTACAGTATGTAATGTATACAGTGTGCTGTGTGTGTATGAAGAATGCATGTGCAGTATGTAATGTATACAGTATGTGTGTATGAAGCATGCATGTGCAGTATGCA